>NC_038245.2:15962997-16056135 GCF_000004515.6 Glycine max
AAGGCTTAAAAATGAAGTCTGGTAATCGATTACCAAGGGTGGGTAATCGATTACAAGGCTTAAAAATGAAGGCAGGAAGTTAAGATGGCCTCTGGTAATCGATTACCAAGTATGTGTAATCGATTACCAGGCCTAAAAATGGGATCAGGAACGTGAGAGGGCTTCTGGTAATCGATTACCAATGCTGTGTAATCGATTACCAGGCTTAGAAATGGAGACAGTATGTTGTGGAGGCCTCTGGTAATCGATTACCAATACTGTGTAATCGATTACACAGAGTAACAGGCCACTGGTAATCGATTACCAGTTATGTGTAATCGATTACACAGTGCATATTGCAGGTTTTCATGTTCTGAAGCTGTGTAACTCGAGTTGAGCCTCTGGTAATCGACTACCAATGCTGTGTAATCGATTACCAGAGAAGAAAAGCCTTGGGACACACCTTTTAATTGCATGTAGTGGTTATGGGACACATTGTGTTGCTACTGTAGTAAGATCTCTCGTGAAAGAGTCTACCCTTTTCTTTTATTCCTTGTAGATCGTGATGGCGGCGCAGTTCATCCATGACCGAGTGGAGATGGAGTGCCTAGAGGGAGTTTGGGAGACCCTCGAAGGCAATGCGAGGTGCTGATTCCGTGGCACGATCCGACTCACGGCTACCAAGTGATTGAGGTGACGTCATCGCAGGAAGACCCCGAGGAGGTCCCAGAGGAGCTACCTCCTGAGTCTGCTGTGGATGCTCTTGACTTTCTAGAGGGTGATGAGGACCCACTCCCTGAGGTGGATTCTCCTGAGGACGTCATGTCGGCATCTGAGGCAGACTCTACGGAGGAGAGCGGTCCCGGAGGGATAGCGACTAGTGGAGGTTCTTCATCATAGCAGACGACTCCTTAGACTAGGATTATATACTTTTTGGGGGTGGGTGTATCTAGTACAGACAGTTAGGTTTACTCTTTTGTTTTTGTATGGGTAGACCTATTGTATAGGAATTTGATGAATGTATACATGTGGCTGAAGCCACTACATTGGATACCTTTGCTCTGGATGACTCTATGTATTTTGCAAAACTCCCATATTTTGGACAGCTTTAGATGATGAATGTACTTATGTTTAATCTGTTATTTGAAAAGAAAGCATTAACAAACTTTATTTGAAAAAGAGTTCATCGACTGCATTTTATTTTATTATTTTACCCATGATGACCTAAAATGATGGCTGGTATACTTTTATTTTTGAAAGAGCAAAATAGTTTAGAGGTTATGAGTGATCAGAAAGAAATGACTCCGGATAGAGTTGTGAACTGGCCATTCAGGACTCTATAGTGATGATTTTCCTTCTAAACTTAATTACTGTGAAAAAGAGAAAGAAATGAAAAAGAAAAAGAAAAAGAAAAAAAAGCTCCCATGGTTTTGTTATTTAAATCATTACTATTAGACCAGTCATTATTTAGGGACGCCACAATTGGTGGTATCAGAGCAAAAGTTGGATTCTAGTGAACCTGTTTATGGTCTTGCTGTGTGAATGTTGTGTATCTCTGAAACTTGGGAGTAGGTTTCGAGGAGTGACGTTAAGTCACACATTGTATGTATTTCTACTTTCTTGTCTTAAGCAGGAATGTGCAATTGATTCAGTAGAATTGTTGTGTGTATATGTATGTATAGAGAGAAGGATTTTGTTGTAACTGTCATAGCCTGTGTGGTACACTCTCTTAGTAGAATTTCTTGGATACTAATAGCTTCCCTACAGGTTTGGGTTAGGTATGGCAGGACGTGGTAGGGATCATAACCGTGATGTCCTGGACCGCATCACAGCTGTGCTGGAAACTCTAGAGCAGGAACGTGATGTGGAGCCGGCGGAGTATCGGGGGCTCATGGCTTTCCGTAAGAACCACCCGCCGAAGTTCAGTGGGGACTATGATCCGGAAGGTGCTAGGTTGTGGTTAGCAGAGGTTGAGAAGATTTTCGAGGCGATGGGTTGCCTCGAGGAGCATAAGGTCCCTTATGCGACATTCATGCATCGTTCGTACAAGCCGAGAATTGGTGGAAGTTCGTGAAGCCTTCATTTGCTGCACCTGGAGGCGTGATTCCTTGGAATGCCTTCAAGGACAAATTTCTGGAAAATTATTTTCCACGAGATCTTAGGAAGCGGAAGGCGAGGGAATTTCTGGATTTGAAGCATGGAAACATGTCCGTTGGGGAATACACGACCAAATTTAATGAACTTCTACAGTATTGGCCTCAATACCAAGATGCTCGGAATGAAGAAGATTTATGTGCTCAGTTTGAAAATGGGCTTCGATTGGAGATTCAACAGGCGGTTAGCTATATGCAGATCACAGATTTTAATCAGCTGGTGACAAAGTACAGGATTTTTGAGGACAAGATGAAGGAGAGGCAAGCTAGAGGCTTTGGAGGACCACAGAGAAGCCATCCTTTTAGAGGAAACAGTAGTAAGAGGATGAAGCCATATTCTAGCAACAAGGGGAAACAACCTATGGCTACGTCCACCATGAGCCAGTCAAGGGGGACTGGGGTACAGTGCTTTAAGTGTGGGGGACCGCATCTTAAGAGGAATTGTCCACAGCTCCAGCAGACACAGGAGAACCATTGTTATGTTTGTGGCAAGGTAGGCCATTATGCTCGAGAATGTAGGGTGACTGGGAGACCGACGGTAACTGCCAATTCCAACACCATCAATCGTGGACCCACTTGTCATACCCTAATTTCGTCCGGGGACCTTTGCTTGATGACATGCAACTTTTGTTTGGTCCTTGTGAGGTGCTTGGCACCCATCATTAGGAAATTTGTGAAATTTCGGGACATGCCGGAAATCAAAAGAAAATATTGATGCACAATCCGTAAGGTTCCGTTACACACCGAAAATCAAATGGAAGCATCATTGCACAATTAGTGAGGTTCCGTAACATTCCGTAAGTCAAAAAGGGGATGATTATGTAATCCACAAGGTTCCGTAACATTACGGAAAGAAAACAAGTATCATTACGAAATTCGTAAGTTTCCGTAACTTTACGAAAAAAGAATCACCAAAAAAAGGCAGAGGGGGGTGTACTTAGTAAAAATGGGGGTGCAAATAACAACCAGGCCCACTTGGGCCCTCCAGAAGATTCCTCCAGAAGGCTGTTGCTTCTGGAGGAAGCAACCCTGCTCGCCTGGGCGAGCTGGGTGGCAAGCTTCTCCCCCAATTTTCTATAAATAGGGGGAGAAGTGAAGTGAAAAAGGGTTCAGCCCCTTAGGCACTTCTCTCTCTTTCGAATTTGCTTGGAAAAATTGTTTCCGTGAAGAAAATCCAAGCCGAGGCGCTTCCGAAACGTTTCCGTAACGTTTTCGTGAGGAATTTCGCGAAGGTTTCGACCGTTCTTCGACGTTCTTCATTCATTCTTCATCGTTCTTCGATCTTCAACGGGTAAGTACCTCGAACCAAGCTTTTCGATTCATTCTATGTATCCGTGGTGGTCCACATTGTGTTTCGTGTATTTTTATTCTCGTTTCATTTACTTTTTATACCCCCTTTTGACGTGCTTAAACCATTTTATTTAAGTCATTTCTCGCTTAACCTAAAAATAAAATAAATTTCCACCGATCGTTTGAATTGTATTATCCGTTAACTTCGGTTAAAATGAATTCCGACCGTTCGGTCGTGCCGTAACCACGTTGGAAATCAAAAAAGAGGTAAAATAATAATATAATAATAAAAAAAACGTCTTTTAGTAAAATAAAGCGGAAAATCAATCGGACGTTTTCTCTTTGGGATTTCTCATTCTTAATTGAATTGACTAATAACTAAAGTGAAACTAAGGCTAAAATCAACTCGCCTAGTCAAGCTCGTCCATAAAAATAGGTTTTTGAAGTTTATCATTTTAATTTCTTACTAAGTAAAATGGATCATTTTCAAGGTCCAACGCCTTAAAATGATCACCTTTTAAGTAAAAAAGAATCACTTGATAAAAAAAGAACTACGTAGGTCTAATTTCCTCATCGCAATTGAGGAATACGTAGGAGCAAAGGGAAACACCCTTGTCGACCACAAAAAGAGAAAAAATATAAAAAAGGTGTAAAGGATATAAAGACATAAAAAGGGAACATAAAAATCAAGGTCATGTTTGCACATTCGATTAAAGGCTGCCGTCCCTTGGGACCGACGTGTGGGGTGCTAATACCTTCCCCGTGCGTAAATACAACTCCCAAACCTTTCACTTAAAAGTTCGTAGATCGCGTCTTTTCCGGTTTTTCCGACGTTTTCCTCAAATAAACGTTGGTGGCGACTCCGCGCATGTTCCTTTCATGGAACACGCATCCCGCGAGTCACGCGTCGCCCTCTCGCCGAAGGGTAGGTTGCGACACCACTAATTCCACAAGGAGCAGTAATGTTAGCAACAACAACAACACTAGTGGTGGAAGACAAAAAGTACCCTCCCGGGTATTTGCTATGAGTGGATCAGAAGCTGCTGCCTCCGACGATTTGATATAGGGTAAGTGTTTGATTGCTGATAAACTCCTAGATGTACTCTATGATTCGGGTGCCACGCATTCGTTCATATCTCATGCATGTGTGGAGAGGTTGGGGTTATGTGCAACGGAGTTACCATATGATATAGTGGTGTCTACTCCGACTAATGAGCCTGTAACCACCTCTCGGGTGTGTTTAAAGTGTCCTATAATTGTTGAGAGCCGATCTTTTATGGCGGATTTGATTTGCCTACCTTTAGCTCATCTAGATGTGATCTTGGGGATGGATTGGTTATCTGCTAACCATATCTTTCTAGACTGCAAGGAGAAGATGCTAGTATTTGGTGGAAATGTAGTTCCAAAGGAACCATTGAAAGAGAATGTGGCCAACGATGGAGCGGAGGATGTTCGAACTTACATGGTGTTGTTCTCCATGAATGTGGAGGAAGTCGCTGAAGTTAGTAGTATACCGGTGGTGTCAGAATTTCCAGAAGTTTTTCCTGATGATATTTGTGAATTACCACCTGAGAGAGAGGTGGAATTCATTATTGACTTGGTGCCTGGAGCGAATCCAGTGTCGATCACGCCCTATAGGATGTCTCCAGTAGAACTAGCAGAGGTGAAGGCACAAGTGCAAGATCTTTTGAGCAAACAATTTGTTCGCCCAAGTGCATCACCGTGGGGAGCGCCGGTCTTATTGGTTAAAAAGAAGGATGGAAGTATGAGGATGTGTGTAGACTACCGACAGCTAAACAAGGTCACTATCAAGAACAAATATCCTCTACCAAGGATAGATGATTTGATTGACCAGTTGAGGGGAGCGATGGTATTTTCGAAGATAGATTTGCGATCGGGGTATCATCAAATCCAAGTTAAGAAGGAAGATATCCCAAAGACTGCGTTTCGGACTTGGTATGGGCATTACGAGTATTTAGTCATGCCATTTGGAGTGACTAATGCTCCGGCTATCTTCATGGACTATATGAACCGTATATTCCATGATTACTTAGATCAGTTCGTGGTCGTGTTCATTGATGATATCCTAGTGTATTCAAGGAATAAGGAGGAGCATGAGAAGCACTTGAGAATTGTCTTGCATATCCTGAGGGATAGGAAATTGTTCAGCAAATTGTCGAAATGTGAATTTTGGTTGGAGAAAGTGTAGTTCTTGGGACACGTGATTTCTAAAGATGGGGTTGCGGTGGATCCGATTAAAGTGGAGTCGGTTATGGAGTGGCAACAACCGATAACTCCAACGGAAGTTCGAAGTTTCTTGGGGTTGGCTGGCTATTATAGAAAATTCATTGAGGGATTTTCTAAATTGGCACTGCCCCTAACTAAACTGACTCGTAAGAATGAGGAGTTTGTCTAGAATGAGAAATGTGATCAAAGCTTCCAAGAGTTGAAGAGGCGGTTGACAACATCTCGAGTGTTAATTTTGCCCGACCCTAAGAGACCATTTGAAGTGTATTGCGATGCAAGTGGGCAAGGCTTGGGGTGTGTGTTAATGCAAGAGGGAAGAGTAGTGGCTTATGCTTCACGCCAATTGCGTCCTCATGAAGTTAACTATCCGACCCATGATTTGGAACTGGCAGCTGTGGTCTTTGCCTTAAAGATTTGGAGGCATTATTTATACGGTACTCGTTTTGAAGTTTTCAGTGATCACAAGAGTCTCAAATACTTGTTCGATCAGAAGGAACTCAATATGAGGAAACAAAGATGGATGGAGTTCATCAAGGATTATGATTTTGGTCTTTCCTACCATCCAGGAAAGGCTAATGTAGTAGCCGATGCGCTAAGCCGGAAGTCTTTACATGTTGCGACTATAATGAGTTTGGAGCAGAGATTGATAGAGGAATTCCGAGATCTGAATCTCGTAATCGAGATGCGACCCAAGAGCTTATTTGTGGGAGTGCTGCAGATCACCAATGAATTTGTAGATCACATACGCGAGGCTCAAGAGGATGACCCATTTCTGCAAGGCAAAGTGTTAGATGTGATGGGAGATAAGGATGTGGAGTTTAAGAAGGACACAACCGGGTTAATTAGATTCAAGGGGAGGATATGTGTACCATCTTTGGATGATTTGAAAGTTAAGATCTTGGAAGAAGCACATAAAAGTCATCTTAGTTTCCATCCAGGAATGACTAAGATGTACCAAGATTTGAAGAGAAGCTTTTGGTGGCATGGCATGAAGAAAGATGTAGCTGAATATGTAGCAAGATGTTTGACATGTCAAAAGGCTAAGGCTGAGCACCAGCGACCATCAGGAGAATTAAAGCCATTAGAAATTCCGGAATGGAAATGGGAGAGCATATCTATGGATTTTGTATCTAGTTTACCCAAGACTAGTCGTGGACATGATGCTGTGTGGGTCATAGTAGATCGACTCACCAAATCTGCTCATTTTATTCCGGTGAATATGAAGTATAAGATGGAGAAGCTAGTAGAGTTGTATATCAAAGAAGTAGTAAGGTTGCATGGAATTCCTTCCAGTATTGTATCAGACAAGGATCTGAGGTTTACTTCGTGATTTTGGACAAGTCTACATGAAGCATTGGGGACAAAGCTGAAGCTCAGTTCAACTTATCATCCTCAAACAGATGGTCAGACCGAACGAACCATTCAGACTCTAGAAGATCTACTTCGAGCGTGTATTATAGAGCAACAAGGTAGCTGGATGGATTGTTTGCCATTGATCGAATTTACTTACAATAATAGCTACCAAGCCAGTATTGGTATGGCTCCTTTTGCAGCTCTATATGGACGAAAGTGCAAGACTCCTATTTGTTGGTACGATGATGGAGAAGCAGTACTCCTTGGGCCTGAAATGCTACAACAGATTACCAGACAAGTGAAATTGATTCGAGAGAAGATAAAAGCATCTCAGGATAGGCAGAAGAGCTATTATGATAGAAGGAGGAAGCCATTAGATTTTTAGGAAGGAGAACATGTGTTTTTGAAGGTTTCTCCTGTAACCGGAGTCGGAAGAGCTCTCAAATCTAGGAAGTTGACGCCCAAGTATCTAGGTCCGTATCAGATTTTGAAGAAGGTTGGGCCTGTAGCTTATCAAATCACTTTACCCTCGAGTTTATCGAACTTGCACCCTGTGTTTCATGTCTCTCAACTGAGACGATACAACCCAGATCCATCACATGTACTTGCAGTGGACGAGGTACAGGTGAAGGATAACCTCACATATACAGCACAACCTCAGAAGATTACTAATCGAAGAATGAAGTCGCTGAGAGGAAAGGAGATCACGTTAGTGAAAGTGCAGTGGGAACCCGATGAGGGTGATTCAACCTGGGAGTTAGAGGATAGGGTGAGGGAATTGTACCCAAGTTTGTTCATAGAGTAGTTAATTTCGGGGACGAAATTCCTTAAAGGGTGGGAGTATTGTGACATCCTGGAAATTTCTACCCGAAATTTTGTAAACGATGCATTTTGAATGATTACATATAAGTATTATTCAGTGTATATATATATACTTTTGGTAGAAGTAGGTATATTGGGGGAAAGATACGCGGGTTAGGCTAATTAACGAAGAGAAATCCATAACTGGATAGTTATAGGTTAATTCTCAATTAATTAGTCTAAAAATTATCGTTTTGCGTGCAACTTAAAATATAACGAAACCAAACTCTGAACCACGCTCGGGGTTTCATTCTGAGCGTTTGGATATATATATATATATATATATATATATATATATATATATATATATATATATATATATTGCCTACTTTCGAAAACTGGCCCCGACGGGTGTAGAGAAACGCGAGGAACTAGAACCAGAGAAACGACACACAAACTGAGGCAGGATTTTAGCATTTCAAAGGTCAGATTTTTCTCTTCTTGTGACTGGGTATGAGTTACATCAAGAAAAAAAAAATGGACCCTTTTTGCTCCACTCAAAAGAAGACATGTGGCACATCTTTTGTTTAAAAGAAAAAAAGAGGAAGCCTTTTAAACACAAGCCACGTTCTCTCTCTCCTCACACAGAAGCTTTTCTCCCTCTCTTTCTCACGTTGCTATTCCTTTCTTCTTCCTCACAATTGAAGCTCCATCAAAGCTCCAACCTTTGTACACCATTTCGGCTCCAAATCGCGAAAGAAGGCCATTTTCGAAAATCTGCACTATTATGCAGAATTTTGCTGTTGAAATGTGCAGCAAAATTTTGTGCTTGTGCAGAAAATGCTTATGCATGGCTGCTTGTGGAAAGGGTTGTACATATTGGGTTCTGGACGTTTTCTAGAAGATCCCAACGGTCAAAATGTAGACTTATGTACTAGGGACCTCCAGTAAACTTTTCGAGCCGATCCAACGGTGAAAGAATTGGAACAAAGAGAATGTTACTGGGGTATTTGAGTAAGGAAAGTTATGGTATTGGTATGTGTTTTGGGCAGATTTTTCTGCCTTTGCCCTGTTTTCTTGGTTTTGATAGTTCATGATGTTTGGATGTTGAAATTGCTTGGATGTTGTGAAAGCTTGGGGGGATTGATGGGGACCCGGTGTTGAGAGGAATGAGGATAAGGGCAACGTGGGAGTACGTGAGCTCAGTTCAAGGTGGGCAACTGGGGATGGTGGATTTATGTGTGATTTGTGGATGTGGATAGTCGACTTGCACCATCGCTCGACCGCCACCAAGTACCACATGTGACGGGTACCCCATAATCCTACAAGTTTGAAGTGAGGAAGTGGGGAAGGGTGAGACTTCCTACTTTTATTCGTTGACCACAGAGTGGTACCTGGAGATATGTCGCAGGGTTCCGGAGACCTTGGGGACGTCAGGTGGGGTGCTATTGCCCAATACCAAGCTTGACCAATCCCGACCCAACCCGGGCATAGTCAGTCAGTGAGAACCTGTGATGTACCTAAACAGGCGAGCTCCTGGCAGTCAACCGATAAAAGAACAAAGACCACAAAGCAAGGAGGCTTGTGTGGTGGCTGGCCAGCTATGGATCTTGAGTAATATTTGGAATATGGCCTCTGGTAATCGATTACCAAGGGTGGGTAATCGATTACAAGGCTTAAAAATGAAGGTAGGAAGTTAAGATGGCCTCTGGTAATCGATTACCAAGTATGTGTAATCGATTACCAGGCCTAAAAATGGGATCAGGAACGTGAGAGGGCTTCTAGTAATCGATTACCAATGCTGTGTAATCGATTACCAGGCTTAGAAATGGAGACAGTATGTTGTGGAGGCCTCTGGTAATCGATTACTAATACTGTGTATTCGATTACACAGAGTAACAAGCCACTGGTAATCGATTACCAGTTATGTGTAATCGATTACACAGTGCATATTGCAGGTTTTCATGTTCTGAAGCTGTGTAACTCGAGTTGAGCCTCTGGTAATTGATTACCAATGCTGTGTAATCGATTAATGGATTTCCTCTCTGCTAATCGATTACCAGTGCCCAAACACGAATTACACAGCTTTTGCACATGGAAATCTACAAATTACACTGTGTAATCGATTACATCTAAATGGTAATCGATTACCAGTGCCCTATCTCCCCGTGTAATCGATTACACCCAACTGGTAATCGATTACCAGTGTCCTGTCACTCTGTGTAATCGATTACACCCCATTGGTAATCGATTACCAGAGGCCATCTTAACATCCTGTCTCCATTTTTAAGCCCTGTAATCGACTACCCACGCATGGTAATCGATTACCAGAGGCTAATTTCCAGATACCACCCAAGATACATAGCTGGCCAGCCGCCACACAAGCCTCCTTGTTTTGTGGACTTTGTTCTTTTATTGGTTGACTGTCAGGAGCTCACCTGTTTAGGTACATCACAGGTTCTCATTGACTGACTATGCCCGGGTTGGGTCGGGATTGGTCAAGCTTGGTTTTGGGCAATAGCACCCCACCTGACGTCCCCAAGGTCTCCTGACCCCTGCGACATATCTCCAGGTACCACTCTATGGTCAATAAACAAAAGTAGAAAGACTGACTCTTCCACGCTTTCTCACATCAAGCTTAGTGGATTATGGGGTACCCGTCATATGTGGTACTAGGTGGCGATCGGGCGATGGCGCAAATCAACTCTCCCACTTCCAGAAATCAAACATGAACACACCATCCCCAGACCTTCAACTGAGCTCACGCACTCCTACATAGCCCTTATCCTCGTTCCTCTCAGCACCGGGTCCCCATCAACCCCTCCACGTTTCCACAATATTCAAGCAATTCAATTCCAAATATCATGAAACTACCATAAACCAAGAAAATAGGGTAGAGGCAGAAAACTCTGCCCAAAACACATTCAAATACCACAACTTTCCTTACTCATATATCCCAGTAACATTCTCTTCGTTCTGATTCGTTAACCATTGGATCAACTTGAAAATTTTAATGGAGGTTCCTAGTACATATATCTACATTTTTACCGTTGGGATCTACTAGAAAATGCCTGGAACCAGATATGTACTACTCTTCCCATGACTAGCAATGCACAAGCATTTTTCTGCACATTTGGTCAAGTTGGCTGCACAATTTGACAGCATTTTGCTGCACAATTTGGCAGATTTCGAAATCCAACTTGCCCACATCCAATTTTTCTCAAATTGGATCCTACAAGTCCTAAATCATGTATAAATCATATTTAAACCAAAAACAAGCTTCAGATCAAGGTAAATCAAAATCTAGGTATCCAAAACCCATCAATTTAGTGGATTTTCAAGGTTTGAAAAGTGAAAATGAGAATTGGGTAATTTTGGGCTAAACTCTCATCTCAATCAAGTCTATAACATTGACTTAGACTTGCTCAAACTGGTTTTAAGGTGAAAACCCCATCCATTCAAAATTTGACCTCTCAACACCCAATTTACCCTAGAAATGGCTCTCCTCTTTCACATTTGTCACTCATTTTTCTCATTTGCTCCGCCCAAGCTTTTCTACAAGTCCTAATTGACATTTTAAACTAGGATCAACCCGCTTTAAACTCCAATTTCCACTAACCCCAAATTTGGCTTTTCAAAACCCTCAAAATCTCACACTTTTCCACTCACATCACTACCATTCTCACATTTAACCCTAAGTTAACTCTCCCCATCATCTCTACCAGTTTTCTAGCAACAATTTCAGCATACAAATATCACAAAGCATCATCATAAAAACCTAAAACAGAATGGGTAGCTTCACTCACATCAAACATGTCAAGTTTAGCATGCTTTCAACAAATTCCTTCACAAGTAACTACCATAAGGCATTAACCTAGTAGAACTACCCATCATAGCTCCCAAAAACCCAATACCCACAAATTTCATGTGAGAAGAAGTCCACCCATACCTGAAATTCGAAGTCCCACAACGTAGAGGTGTGCTTCACGACTTCGAAAATGGCTTCTCCTTGCAATTTGGAGTAGAAATGTGGAGGAATTTTGGAGCTTCAAAGGGAAACAATGGTGGAGGAGAAAGGAAGAATAAAAGCAACGTGGAAGATGAGGAAAAGCTTCTGAATTTCCCTTTTTTTTTCTCATAAAGCAATGCCCCTTGTCCCATTTTAAGTGGAGCAAAAAGGGGCTCACCTTTTTCCCTTGATGTGACTTCATACTCAGCCACAAGGAGAGGAAAATTTTGACCTTTTGAATGCTAAAAATCCTGCCTTGGTTTGCATGCCACTTCTCTGATTCCAGTCCCACGCGTTTCTTTGCACCCGTCGGGGCCCGTTTTCGAGAGTAGGCAATATATATATCAAAATGCTCAGAATGAGACCCTGAGCGTGGTTCAGAGGTTGGTTTTGTTAAATTTTAAGTTGCACGCAAAATGATAATTTTTAGACTAATTAAGTGAGAATTAATCTATAACTGTCCAGTTATGGATTACTCTTCGCTAGTTAGTCTAACCCGCGTATCTTTCCCCCAATGTACATACTTCTACCAAGAATATATATATATACACTGAATAATACATATATATATATAATTATTTAAAATGTAACACTTACAAAATTCCGGGTAGAAATTCTAGGATGTCACACATGGACATTGAAGAAGATTCCTAGATCCCCTTGATTTTGGGTCGGCCATTCATGGTGACTGCAAAGTGTGTTATGGACATAGGGAAAGGCAACTTGGAGATGAGTGTGGAAGACTAGAAATCCACCTTCAACTTGTTTGAGGGAAGTAAGCATCCCAGTGATAGCAAGACTTGTTTTAAGGTGGAGGAAATTAAGCAAAAAGCTAACCTCGTTGGGGGGCACCTAAATTTTGTGTTCCTAGAAGAAGATGAAGCCAAACCAGTTATGAATCATACAGACTCTTCTAGTGTCTTTCTGGGGCCAAAATAGGCCAAGACTCGAGTCACTCCAGACATTCCTCCAGCTCCTTCACCAGCAGTCCCTCCACCAGATGTGTCTCCTCTACATACCGGCCAAACTTCTATGCCTTTTACTCAGCCGGAGAAGCTCCTCCCTATGTTGCATAGCCTCCACCATGGCCAGTACCTACTAATGCAAAGCCTCCAGCAGCCGGTGATGACACCAGAGGCATTCCTAGTCCAGGTTACTTGGCTAGAAGGCCAACATCCTTCTATTAGGGGGGTGACACCTTTGGTGTAGCTGGTGATGATGCTATAGATATTGTAGCTGATGATGATTATGTTGCGGACATCAGAGATGCTCATAGAGCTTGGGATCCAGGGCCTACATAAGATTGAGGCCCAATATTTTTTTACCAGGATTAATTTTTTTCCTTTCTTTTCTTTATTTTTCTTGTCATTAATTTTTTTTCTTTATTTTAATTTCAGTAGTTTAATTTTAGTCATTGAATAAAAAAATTTGCATGATAGAGACAGGGGAAATTAGTAATGGGCTATGACTTGTTATGGATAAATTGATGCATGAGATACTGTGTACTGATGAGATAATTGTGAAAATTCTGATTCTTGTGTGAACAGGTGTTTTTATGAGTGATGAAGTTTGAATTGAAAACACAAGAGTGAAGATGTTAGCATGTCTGAACGAAAATCATGGTATGGTAAGTCAAATACTTCATAAACGTCTGGTGATTTGTGCAAACCTTTGATTGTGAGAGAATGATTGTTCTTAATTTCTTGATTTTGCATGATTCTTAGACTGTTTGAGTACATACAAAATGTGGAAATGATCAAGGCCTTGTTTTGATTTTCTTATCCACTAAGCTAGCCAACCTGTTACTAAAATAAATCCCTTGCACCATATTGAGCCTAATGTGAATAAATTTTCTTTGAAACCTGAGTCGAATGAAATTAATAACCACTTTATCTTAGGTTGTAAGAGAGCACGGGTTAAGAAAAATTTACCCCTAATTTGGGGGAGGAGGATTCTTGGGTGAAATTTTTGTTTTAGGAATACTAATAATAGCACATACTCAATTATGATAAGTTGCTATAGTAATAGTGTAATCTAGTTTATTTTCAAAAAAAAAAGAGAGAGAAAAGAAAAAAAATGTATGCTTCAAATAAAAAAAAATTGATAGCAACTATGTACAAAAAAAAAATGTGTTGTTAAGAATGGAAGACATGAAAGTTAGGGCTGTGAAATATAAAGCCATTGATTATCAGAAAAATATGAGGTAGGTGCTCCCTTAGAAACTAACTTTGAATCCAAAGAAAAACCATGACTTCCTTGTTAGTCCAACCACGTTACAAGCCTAAAAAGCCCTTAGTGATCCACAGTATGTGGTATGATTACATTAAATGAGACGAAGTGTAAAGTTGGGAACATTATTTTTAGTTGTTGAATTAAAAACAGTCTTAGCCGAGACACTTATGCACTGGGGGAAACACTAGCCTTGTGAGGAATGAAGTGTGGTAAGTTTGTCTTGATGAAGTTTCTACTTGCTGACCTTTTTCATCTCCATGTGTATTCCTTCATGTGACATCCTGGAAATTTCTACCTGGAATTTTTGAAAACGATATATTTTGAATGATTATATGTATATATATAAGTATTATTTAGTGTATATGCATATGTGTTCTTGGTAGAAGTAGGAATAGTGGGGGCTAGATACGCGGGTTAGGCTAATTAAGGAAGAGAAATCCATAACTGGGAGGTTATGGGTTAATTCTTAATTAATTAGTCTAAAAATCATCGTTTTGCGTGCGACTTAAAATTTAACAAAACCAACCTCTGAACCACGCTCGGGGTTTCATTCTGAGCGTTTTGATATATATATTGCTTACTTTCGAAAACTGGCCCCGACGGGCGCAGAGAAACGCGAGGAACTGGAACCCGAGAAATGGCACACAAATCGAGGCAGGATTTTAGCGTTGCAAAGGTCAGATTTTTCCCTCTTTGTGACTGAGTATGAGTCACATCAAGAAGAAAAAGTGGGCCCTTTTGCTCCACTCAAATGGAGACATGTGGCATAGCTTAATTAAGAAAAGAGAAAAAGCTTTTTTTTAAACTAAAAAGCAACACTCTCTCTCTCTTCACTCAGCCCCACATTTCAGAAGCATTCTCCCTCTCCCTCACGTTGCTTTTTCTTTCTTCTTCATCCTCCATTGAAACTCCATTAAAGCTCCAACCTTTGCACACCATTTCTGCCCCAAATCGCGAAAGGAAGGCATTTTCGGAGTCGTGAAGCGCATCTCTGCGTGTGGGACCTCGAAATTTCAGGTTTGAGTAGACTTCTTTCTCACTTGATTTTCGTGGGTATGGGGCTTTGGGAGATATGATGGGCAGTTTTGCTTGGCTAATGCTTTGTGATAGTTATTTGTGAAGAGATTTGACGAAAGAATGCTAAACTTGTTATGTTTGAGTGAGTTAAGCTTACCCATTCAGTTTTAGGGTTTTTATGATGATGCTTTTGATGTTGGTGTGCTGAAATTGCTTATGGAAAACTGCTAGGGATGAAGGGTAGAGTTAACCTAGGGTTAGAAAGTGAGAATATGGTGTTATGAGTGGAAAAAGAGTGAGTTTTTGAGAGTTGGAAGGCCAAATCTGGATTTAGTGGTATTTGGAGGTTAAAGTGAGTTAATCCTAGTTTGAAATGTCATTTAGGACTTATGAGGAAGCTTGGGCTGTGCAAGAGAGAAAAACAAATGACCAAAGTGAACCAAGAGCCATTTCTAGGGTAAAATTGGGTGTTGAGGAGTCAAATTTTGATTCGGTGGAATTTTAGGTGTAAATCCAGTTTGAGCAAGTTTAGATTGATGTTATAGACTTGTGTGAGGTGAGAGTTTGCTCCAAATTTACCTCATTCTCAATTTCACTTCTCAAACCTTGAAAATCCATTAAATTGAGGGGTTTTGGATACCTAGATTTTATGTTGCTTTGGTCTGAAGCTTGTCCTTGGTTTAGACATGATTGGTACATGATTTGGGACTTGTAGGATTCAATTTGGGCAAAATTGGATGAGGGAAAGAGTGGTTTTCGAAATCTGCACTTTATGCAGAATTTTGTTGTTGAAATGTGCAGCAGAATTTTGCATAAGTGTAGAAAAATGCTATGTATCTGCTGGTTGTGGAAAGAGTAGTACAGAATGAGTTCTGGATGTTTGCTAGTAGATCCCAACGGTTAATGAATTGGAACGAAGGAAATGTTACTGGGGTCTTTAAGTGAGAAAAAGTTGTGATTTTGGTTTGAGTTTTGGGCAGAGTTTCCTGCCTTTGCCCTGTTTTGCTTGGTTTGTTAGTTTGTGATGATTTGGATGTTGAATTACTTGGATGTTGGGGAAGCTTGGGAGGATTGATGGGGACCCGGTGTTGAGAGAAACGAGGATATGGGCTACGTGAGAGTACGTGAGCTCAGTTGGAGGTAGGCAACAGGGGATGGTGGGTTTATACGTGATTTGTGGATGTGGAAAACTTGTTGTGCACCATCGCCCGACCGCCACCTAGTACCACATGTGATGGGTACCCCATATTCCTACAAGCTTGAGATAAGGAAGTGTAGAAGGGTGAAACTTCCTACTTTTATTCGTTGACCACAGAGTGGTACCTGGAGATATGTCGTGGGGGTCAAGAGACTTTGGGGACGTCAGGTGGGGTGCTATTTCCCAAAACCAAGCTTGACCAATCCCGACCCAACCCGGGCATAGTCAGTCAGTGAGAACCTGTGATGTACCTAAGCAGGCGAGCTCCTGGCAGTCAACAGATAAAAGGAACTAAGACCACAAAGCAAGGAGGCTTGTGTGGTGGCTGGCCAGCTGTGAACTTTGATTGATATATGGGATATGGCCTCTGGTAATCGATTACCAAGGGTGGGTAATCGATTACAAGGCTTAAAAATGAAGACAAGAGGCTAAGATGGTCTCTGGTAATCGATTACCAAGGGGTGTAATCGATTACCAGGCTTGAAAATGAGGTCAAGAAGCTAGGAGGGCTTCTGGTAATCGATTACCAAGGGGTGTAATCGATTACCAGGTGTAATCGATTACCAGGCAGGCAGCATGTTGTGGATGCCTCTGGTAATCGATTACCAGGCTGTGTAATCGATTACACAGAGGAACATGCCACTGGTAATCGAATACCAGTTATGTGTAATCGATTACACAGTGCATTTTTGCAGGTTTCATGTCCTGAAGTTGTGTAATTCGAGTTTGGCCTCTGGTAATCAATTACCAAGGCTGTGTAATCGATTACCAGAGATGAAAAGCCTAAAGATACCCCTTTTACTTGCATGTAGTGGTTATGAGATGCATTGTGTTGCGGCGTAGTTAGATTCTCGTGAAAGAGTCTACCCCTTTCTTTTCTTTCTTGTAGATCGTGATGGCGGCGCAGCTAATCCATGATCGAGTGGAGATGGAGTGCCTAGAGGGAGCTTGGGAGACCCTCGAAGGCAACACGAGGTGCCGATTTCGGGGCACGATTCGATTTACAGCTACTTCATTGGTGCATCCAGATGAACCCGCGCGCACGCTTCAGCGTACTGTGGAGTGGATACTACCCACGCCTACACCATACCGTCTAGTGGAGCCAGTCCAAGTGATCGAGGTGACGTCATCCGAGGAAGACCCTGAGGAAGATCTCGAGGAGTTACCTCCTGAGCCTGCCGTGGATGCTCTTGACTTTCTAGAGGGTGATGAGGACCCACTCCCTGATGTGGATTCTCCCGAGGACGTCATGTCGGCATCTGAGGCAGACTCTACGGAGGATAGTGGCCTTGGAGAGATGGCGATTAGTGGAGGCTCTTCATCATAGTAGACAACTCATTGGACTAGTTTTATATACTTTTTGAGGGTGGGTGTATCTAGGACTGACTGTTAGGTTTACTTTTTTGTTTTTGTACGGGTAGACCTATTGTATAGGAATTTGATGATTGTATACATGTGGCTGAAGCCACTACAGTGGACACCTTTGCTCTGGATGACACTATATATTTTGTAAAACTCACATATTTTGGACAACTATTAAATGATGAATGTATTTATGTTTAATCTTGTTATTTGAAAAGAAAGCACTAGCAAACTTCATTTGCAAAAGAGTTTACCGATCGTATTTTATTTTATTATTTTCACGTGACGACCTAAAGTAATGGCTGGTATACTCTTCCTTTTGAAACAACAAAATAGTTTAGAGATTACAAGTGGTAAGAAAGAAACGACTCCGAATAGAGGTGTGAACTGGCCATTCAGGACTCTATAGTGAGGATTTTCCTTCTAAACCTAATTATTGTGAAAAGAGAAAGAAATGAAAAAGAAAAAGAAGAAAAAAAAATTTACCATGGTTTTTGTTATTTAAATCATTACTATTAAACCAGTCATTATTTTGGGGACGCCACACTTCATGCTTCCATCACAAGATCAAGACAAATGCAAAGCTCAGGATCAGTCAGTTAAAGGTTTCGCAGTTATCTCATGTGTTGATACATTCAGAACTTGTCTTTTGCTTGAGGACAATCAAATGTTTTAATTTGAGGGAGTTTGATAATTGCGAAATATAATCTAATTTGATATTCAATTTTGGCTAAGAATGATTGCAAATTCCTTACTTTATTATTTTTTTAATGAAATAATGAAGAAATTAACATCCTTGCTATTTTTTATCAACAAAATTCAAAAGAACATTTCAAGTGTTTTGAGGAAAAAATGATGTAAAAACTAGAAGAAAAAACCTTGAAAAAAAGTTGGAAGAATCGAACGCTCGCTAAGTGCGCGATGGAGGATTAGCGCACACTCCAGACTTAGCCCACACTGCAGGCTTAGAGCGCGATATAGGCTTAGCCCGCACTGTAGGCTTAGCATGCATAAGGCCCACGAAGAAGCCCAAAGGCACGCTTAGCGTGAAAGCCCACGCTAAGCGCGAAGTCAACGGGAAAAGTAAGCTACCTGGTGCCTATATAAGGAGGAAAAATCAGAAGGAAAAGACACATTGAGTCTCTAAGCTCTCCAGTGAAGAAATCTAAAGCCTGAGTCTATCCCTTAAGGAGAGCCCTCTTTCCTTAGCCATTCCCCCTCTTCCTGTCATTAGTCATCTATCACCTTCTTCCATTAACCCCTGATGTGTAAAGCCTCTCATGGCTATCAGAGGCTAAATCCCCATTGTTGGGTGCCTGGAGGCCAAAAACACTTGTAATGTAATCCTCTGTCTATTATCTAATTAATGTTTTTTTGTTTTCATTATTCTTCTCTGTGCTCATTTATTATTATGGTCTGATATCCATATAAAGTTTAGAGGGTAATACATTGAAAAGTGATTATTTTCTAAAGAACTGGGAAATGGTAACTTAATAAATTCACTGCTAGAAATAGATTGACATTTATTTTGCCCACGGAATTTTTCATCTCCTATCTTGATGCAGTTGGTTATCTTATCTCACCAAAGAAATTTGGGGGAAAAGGATAAATAAACTAGTCCCTTCGTGCGAGAAACCAAAGATAGGGTAACTCAGTAGATGCAGGTGGAAACATGGAACTCATTAATTACATTATATTATAATTACTTTTGGCATACTAGGCCCCAACACACTACTAGAAAAAAAGCATTTTACGACAGTGGTTTTACGTCGGTTATATAAAGACCGATGTAGTAAGGAAAGCGGTGGCAATTTTGTAAATAGTTAAAATTAATTACATTATATTATAATTACTTTTGGCATACTAGGCCCCAACACACTACTAGAAAAAAAGAATTTTACGACAGTGGTTTTACGTCGGTTATATAAAGACCGATGTAGTAAGGAAAGCAGTGACAATTTTGTAAATAGTTGTAACTTTTTAAAAGCGGTTTCCCCAAAAAACGACTTTAAATATGCTTTAGTACATCGTTTTTTCAAAACCGCATTTGAAAACATTGTGTTTCCACTTTTTGTTGTTGACGTGGCACGTTTTAATTGGGCGAAAGCTTGGACAACTCTAGATGAATAAAAAAAACTGTGAGATTCTCATTATCGTTCACTCTTCCCTCACAAAGCTAGAAGTGTGCATGACCGTCGAAGAGGCTAAGGAACAAGATCGTGGGGTTCTCTGTCAACACCCTTCCCCCTCCCCACAGTTCCCTCCGCTCGGCCAAGGCTCTTCATAAAGGAGATGGTCATGCGCAACTTCAAATCCTACGCCGGCGAACAGCGCGTCGGTCCCTTCCACAAGGTTACTTAGGGTTTCTATCTCTCTCTCTCTCTTCTCAACCTTCAATTTCTCTCTCCAATTGTAGTGCAAACTTCGATTTGGTTCAATTTCACTTGCTAGCTTTTTAATTGCTTCGGTTTCACTTTCACTTTAGAACTTCGATTTTACTTACGGACTTTTGAATTGCTTTGGTTTAACTTGCGACCTTTTGAATTGCTTCGATTTGGCTTGCGAACTTTTGAACTGCGTGGATTTATTTCACTTG
Organism: Glycine max; assembly: GCF_000004515.6. NCBI lineage: Eukaryota > Viridiplantae > Streptophyta > Magnoliopsida > Fabales > Fabaceae > Glycine > Glycine max. Next base: position 15,983,235 of record NC_038245.2, read on the forward strand.
CGAACTTCTAATTGCTTCGATTTCAGAGTTTCTCCGTCGTGGTGGGACCTAACGGGAGCGGGAAGAGCAACGTCATCGATGCGAAGCTGTTTGTGTTCGGGAAGCGAGCCAAACAGGTGCGATTGTAGAATGTTCTAGAAACTAATGAGTGTTTTGGAATTGGAGTGTTCTTTTTATTTTATTTAAAAGCTGCGATATTTATTTTAATCACAAAATTCACAAGCATAACATGAATTCTTGATCCTGGAAATCTCTGTGATGGTCTTCGTGCGTCGGGGATCTTGCGGAAACTTTGTACTGATGACCGTTGATTAAGGGACGGGATTGGGTTGGGTGTGAATCGAATCTGAGACTGGGAAAAGAAAACGAAAACGACGGTTCAGATTGGTTTCTCAGTGAAGAAGGCAGAGAATCAACGTCTGTTCTTGGTGCAAGATTCTCATAAATTGCCTTTTTCTACATAAAAAAAGCAATAAATAGACTTTTCATTTTCTTTTTCCCTTTTCTCCCATCTTTGTTGAAAGATCAGTTTTCCATTAAGAGAGCGAAAATCCAGCACATCAGTTTCACATTTTGTATACGTACTATTGTTTCTATTTTGTGTTGGAAGCTTTATCTAGTACTAGTACTAGAATCTTAAATATTTTCATTATAAAAATAAAAGAGAATTATTTATTAAAAAAATTAATAATATATTTTTAATATAATATATAAAATAATTATTATTAATTTCTTGACAATAATAGGTTTCTTATTCTTCAGGTTCGGTATTTGTTATTTGGTGCTTTTTAGTTTTTTCAGTAAATGTTTATATCTACCTCTTTTGATGTTTGATTTGGTTCTTATTAGGGTGAAGTTGAGCAGATTTCACTTATGAAACCAAAAGCTCAAGGGCCTCATGATGAAGGTTTTCTAGAATATCTGGAGGATATCATTGGAATCAACAAATATGTGGAAAAGATTGATGAATCACACAAACTGTTAGCACTCTTTCCATTTCAATTCTGAGATAAAGAGAACATGCAACTTTCTTAATCCATGAAACCATTTATAGTTGTTGCAGTACTGGTCCATTTTTTTTTTTTATTTGAGTATGATTAAGTATTTAGTTTGTTTTAATGAATTTAGTGTGTTTTCAAAATAGCTTATAATCAACTTTGACTAATTTATATTTGTTTAAAACTCTCTTACCAATTTACACTAAAAGCAAATCCAAACATGCTCAATTAATGTTTCACTTAGTGTACCCATTCTTTATAGATACTGCTGCTGCTTGGATGATAATTTACATTATTTTGAGTTCATTGTTGAAGTAACTACTTTGATTTCAATTTTGGAATTTCTAATTTCTGAAACAATGTTGTCGATACCAAAACTTGAAGCCCTTATAAAAAAGGGTGAGGAATCAACTGTTCTGATACCAAAACTTGAGGACAATATCCCAAAATTGCAAAAGTTGTTGCTTGATGAGGAGAAGGTCTTAGAAGAAATCACAGAGAGTTCGAAAGGTGAATATATATATATATATATATATTGGCATGATTTATTTCAAAATATGTTCTTATATTTTTTATTTTAGTCAACTGTATATAATTATCTCAAGGTCTAAATTGTTTTTTTGTTGTTATTGTCTGGGATGCATCAAGCTGATTTTCAGTGTTTTTGGTGGTGGTAGCTGGTCTTTATGTTTTTAATATTATCTACCATGTAGACAAATGGAGCTAATATCCTATGTGCTATAGAGGGTTTTTAGTTACTTGTATTTTTTTTGCCTTTGTTAACTCTGTCATTGACTGGTAAGCAGTTGAAACTGAGAAATACCGCTCTGAGCTTGCTAAAGTTCGTGCTGAGCTTGAACCTTGGGAAAAAGATTTGATTGAGCACAATGGAAAACTTGAAGTTGCATGTACAGAGGCTAAGCTTCTAAATGATAAGGTGAGAATGACTTCTCTTACTTTCAAGTGCTATTGCTCTGTCCATGCCATCAAATTACTAATCCCCTCTGCTGTTAACCTGTATAATTTAAATTTCATCTGTGTTATGATATTTTCCACATTTTATGTCCTTGTTATGCATTTAACAAATATAAAAAAATATAAACATAAATACCCAAAAAAAAACAATGGCTGCCTAAAGCTAGCTTAGTCATAAGATGATATCTTAGTTTCTTCCAGTAGTGGTGTGTTCCACATTCAGACTGGTTATTTTTATAGATAAATTAACACCATATATATAATATCAATATCAATATATTATTAAAACTAAAACAAATGTATTCACCAAAAAAACAAAAACAAATGTACCAAAAAAAACAATTTAAGAAACATTTATATTAATAATTTATATTGGTTTAAGCTGAAAGTAAAAGATGAAAGGGATTTATTAAGTCTAAGGAAAATAACCACGGACACTTAAGACACGAATGACAGAATATCCCTCTCTAGGTTTAAAGCATGGTTTTTGAGGCGGTGGAAACATGGAAGAAGAAGAGCAAATATAAATGGGAAAGGATGCAGAGAGACTGAGGGAAGAAAATGATGAATGTGATGATATAAAAGCCATGGTTAATCAGTTTCAAAAAAACTTGTGTCTAAAAATTGATCCAAGGTGCTTCCATTTTATAGTGAAGTTTGAGTGAGAAAATGAGAAGATAAGAAAATTTTTGAGTGGACAGAAATTAAGGTATGTGTGAAAAAAAGAAAACTAAAAGTTAATTTGTTTGGTTCCAAATAAAATATAAAAGTGACATATTATCGTGTAGTTGAATGAAGATAAACTTAGATTCGGTGTTGAATTTGAGTATTCTAGATTGATAAAATGATTAGGAGAATTTTTTTTACTATAAATAATCGTTAAAGTCTGATACTAAAATTAATCATTAATAAAATTAACAACAACTCCACTTCATGTAACATTACCAAAAAAATATATGAAAGGATTTAGCGATGGAGTAGGAGGAAAAGTATAATTAAATAATATATTAACTGTATAAATCACAGTCGAGGGAAGTATAATGTGATATTCAAAGAGAAAAAAATGAATGAAAATAAAAATACATAAAAATATGACGTTTGAACGTAAAACATCTTATTTTTTCATAGATAGCAAATGGATATATTAAATTTTCCTCATACAACATTTGGAATTATTCACCTAAGTCTAAATACGTGGACTTTATTGATATGGATTAATTTATTCATGGGACATGCTAGGTGCACCCAGCAATATTGTTGGTGCACCCAGCAATTAGGTGAATGGGCAAAATTGCCCTTGTATTAAAAAAATAATTCCTTCTTTCGGAAGAAGGTTCTTCCGATAGAACAATTTATTCTACTACGGAAGAAGGTTCTTCCGGATGAACAATTTGTTCTATCGGAAGAATCTTCTTCTGGAGAAGCTACCAAAAGAAGGTTCTTTCGGTAGAACAAATTGTTCTACCGGAAGAACCTTCTTTCGGAAACTTTCCGGAAGAACAATAATTTGTTCTTCCGGAAGAACCTTCTTCCGGAAAGCTTCCGGAAGAAGGTTCTTCCGGAAAGCTTTCGGAAAAAGGTTCTTCCGGTAGAACACAAATTGTTCTTCCGGAAGAAGGTTCTTCCGGAAAGTATCCGGAAGAACCTTCTTCCGGAAGATTTCTTTTGCCCATTCACCTAATTGCTGGGTGCACCAGCAATGTTGCTGGGTGCACCTAGCATGTCCCTTTATTCATCTGCCAACGACCCAACGCTACTAGTATCACATTTTTATCGTGCAAAATATATTGTGCTTATACAAATTTAAACAAATGCATTTGTCCAAAAAAAGAGATCATTAATTTTTATAATATTTTATTATATTATTTTTTACTTCTCTTCATTTTATTATTACTTTATCTTTTCCTATTTCTTCATCATATAAATCTAATTTTATATACTACATAAATCTATTTATTGCACATCTATTTATTATGTCTCACAAGACACATGCTTAATTTTTCCACTCACTGCTGTGTCTCCGTCACTGTTGAACTCTGTTTTCTGCTTTTCCCACTAACTTTGCACTAGGTATTAATATTCTCTTTGCATGTACAACGCCTCCAAATAAATGCTCACGCTGGCCAAAATAATTGATTTGAAGTTCTTTTAATAACTGAACTGATGAACTGAATTATTTTAAAATAACTAAATTGTTTTAAAAAAATAACTTAACCTTAACTGTTTTTTAAGATCAGTTTTAAAATTAAACTAGCTATCTAGCTTAGAGAAATAGTTCAATGCACTGCACTGAGCCTAAAAAATTTAGACTATCAGTTACCGCAGCTAAGTTTTAGATACTTACAGATTTATTACATGTATTCATGTAACTGGAAATAATTTTTAAAGGGAAAATCCATGGTGCCTTTTTTTTTTATCAAAGTGTAATTGAATGCTAGCTAGAGAAAATTACTATTTATAAAGGCAGGTTTGAGAGTTTTTAAAATCAAGAAGTGAGAACTTAACTGAATTATGATCAGAAATTTTTACTGGTGCATTTTTCAAATCCTATTTTATTAAAATTAAAATTTATGTTCACACTTAGCACTACAAAATATTAAAAAAAATATCTTAGAATAGGTTTTGTAGGCTTGGATCAAGGCTCAATCCATATTATTGTGGAACTTTTGAACTACTGGCTAAAAGCTACGCTTGTACTTCAGCCTATTCATTATTTGGTTCTTCTTTGGATTTTGGAGAGCAAGTAAACTCGTGGTGGGGAACAGTCTCACTCAAAAATGTAAATACCTACCTCAGAGCCATCAAGCAAGAACTATAATTAACAACAAACATTATACTTACTATAAATTAGTAATTTATACTTCATGGAAAAATGGATCTGTGATTTCTTGAGTTTATTATTAATAGTTAACACAGTACCAATTTTCATAGTATAATACTGTAGTCATTTATACTTCATGGGAAAATGGATCTATGATTTCTTGAGTTTATTATTAATAGTTTACGCAATCCAAATTTTCTTAGTACAATTATTTTTGTTTTGCTTTTAGAATGATATCTCATCAGATTAATACTAGCCTAAATTACAATTTTGGTCTCCCTTTAATTCTTGATATGTGATCTTGGTGTTGCTACTTTCATGATATTGGTATTTTTTTATTTTTTATATTAATCAACTTGTTTTTGTCTCTAAATGACTGTTTAATATTTTGAATGGCATGAATTAAATATGTTCACTTTTACTTCTGGACCCTTGGATTTGTATAACTGTGAATTAAATATGTTCACTTTTACCACAATCATGCACTTTAACATCACATCAATATTTGAAGGGGAAATTATAAATTTCGCACAAATAATAAAAAAAATTCATTATTCTACATCGGTTGAGTGATAAACGATGTAGAAACCCTTCAAATTCTACATCAGTTGACTTATAACCAATGTAGAAACCTTGTCATTCCTACCCATTCTACATTGGTTCAGTAATAAATGATGTAGAAATCCTTCAAATTCTACATCAGTTGACTTATAACCAATGTAGAAACCTTGCCATTATTACCCATTCTACATCGGTTGACTGATAATCGATGTAGAAACCTTATCATTCAACATCGGTTTCAACCTTAAAACCGATGTAGAAAGCTCACATTCTACATCGGTTGAGCTACACAACCGATGTAGAAAGGTCACCCTTCAAAGACAGTCCTCCAACCGATGTCGGTATTCAACGACACTGTGTTATCACAACGGGTCATAACCGATGTAAAAAGACCATTAGAACCGATGTAGAAGACCTTTTTTTTAGTAGTGACATTATCTTATTCTTCATTCATCTTTGGCATTAAAGCTATTATTTAATTTTCTAACTGTTTTCTTCTTTACCATTTTTATCTGCAAATTTCACATTTACAATTTATTACCTCTTTCTTCTTCTCCCCTCTTTCTTCTATTGCTTACTGTTGCAACATGCCATTTTGCGGGCGTGCGAGGCAAGGCTCACGGGTGCACTTTCCAAATGAGGAATGATGCACGGAGTCGCCACCAACTTTTATTTGTGGAAAATGTCGGAAAAACCGAAAGAAACTGGTCAAAATGAAAATTCTAAGTTCGAGAGTTGTATTTACGTTTGAGGAAGATATTAGCACCTCTCACGTTTGTCTCAAAAGACAACAACCTATTTTTTAGAATTGTGGAAATTGTATTACCTTAACTTTATTTATTTTTTATTTTTTTGAGGTCGACAAAAGTGGGGCTTTTGCTCCTACGTATCCTCCATCGAAGAGGAAATCAGACCTATGTAGTTCTTCCTTAAGAGTGAATCAAGCGGTTCTTTTTACTTGAAAGGTGATCATTTTAAGGCGTTGGACCTTAAAAATGATCCATTTACTTGATAAGGAAAACTGAGATGATAAACTTTCAACCCTTTTTAGTGACTTTTTTGTGGACGAGCTTGACTAGGCAGGTTGATTTTAGCCTTAGTTTCACTTTAGTTATTAGTTAATTCAATTAAGAATGAGAAATCCCAAAGAGAAAACGTCCGATTAATTTTTTCGCTTCATTTTACTAAAAGGTATTTTTTGATTATTATATTATTTATTTTTACCTCTTTTTTTGATTTCCAACGTGGTTACGGCACGACCGAACGGTCGGAATTCATTTTAACAGAAATTAACGGATATTACAAATCAAATGATCGGTGGAAATTTATTTTATTTTTTGATTAGGCGAGAAGTGACTTAAATAAATGACTGAAGCACGTCAAAAGGGGGTACGGAAAGTAAATGAAAACGAGAATAAAAGTACATGAAACAAATGGGGACCGCCACGGATACATAGAATGAATTGAAAAGCTCGGTTTGGGGTACTTACCAGTTGAAGATCGAAGAAAACAAAGAACGCACGATGAATGTCGAAGAACGGTTGAAAACCTTCGCGTAATTACCCACGGAAATGTTACGGAAGCGCCTCGGCTTGGATTTTCTTCACGGAAACAATTTTCCTCAGCAATTTTAAGAGAATACGAAGTGCCAAGAAGGCTGAACCCCTTTCCTCTTCACTCCTCCCCCTATTTATAGCAAAATAGGGGATGAGCTTGCCACCCAGCTCGCCCAGGCGAGCAAGGTTGCTTCCTCTAGAAGCAACCGCCTCTAGAGGAAGAAACTGGAAGGCCCAAGTGGGCCTGATTTCTATTTACACCCCTCTTTTTACTAAATGCACCCCCTTTACTTTTTTGGCGATTCTTTTTCCGTAACGTTACGAAACTTTACGAATTTCGTAACGATACATATTTTCTTTCCGTAAGGTTACGAATCATGTATTTACTCTTTTTTATCTTTCGAAGAAGTTACAGAAACTCACGGATTGTGCAACAATACTTCCTTTTAATTTCCGACGCGTCTCGGGACTTTACATATTGTGCAACAAAGGGTGCCAAGTATCTCGAAGCGGCCAATCAAAGGTTGCATGTCATCAAGTAATAATCCCTAGACGAAATTAGGGTATGACAGTTGCCCCTCTTTACTTACCTTTTACTGGAGGTAAGAGGAAAGTAAAGATAAAAACACTTATTTCGTCTGTCTTGCCCTTTCCGTTGTTAGTCTATGACGACTCTCGTCTCTACTCCTTCTTTTTTCTGCACAACACAAAACAAAATACAAACAACAACAAAAACAACAATAACATAATATACATATATACATGTTTGGCGAAGGAATCAATCGGGAACATAACAAAGACCACATTTCCCAGTCAAGAGGGTCCGCACTTGACGGTGAAGAACACATTGGAGAATGGAGGATTGCACTAGGCAATCACTACGCATGGCTCCAAACTCGTTGGTGGAGGAATCAATCGGGAAAATAACAAAGACCACATTTCCCAGTCAAGAGGGTCCGCACTTGACGGTGAAGAACACATTGGAGAATGGAGGATTGCACTAGGCAATCACTACGCAGGGCTCCAAACTCGTTGGTGGAGGAATCAATCAGGAAAATAACAAAGACCACATTTCCCAGTCAAGAGGATCCGCACTTGACGGTGGAGAACACATTGGAGAATGGAGGATTGCACTAGGCAATCACTATGCAGGGCTCCAAACTCGTTGGTGGAGGAATCAATCGGGAAAATAACAAAGACCACATTTCCCAGTCAAGAGGATCCACACTTAACGGTGGAGGACACATGAACAGCGCTAGGCAATCAATTCATGGGGCTCCGAATAAAAGGCGAGAATGGAGAATTGCACTAGGCAATCTCTACGCATGGCTCCAAACTCGTTGGTGGAAGAATCAATCTGGAAAATAACAAAGACCACATTTCCCAGTCAAGAGGATCCGCACTTGACGGTGGCGGACACATGAACAGCGCTAGGCAAGCAATTCATGGGGCTCCGAAGAAAATTTGTTGGCAAGATCGAATGGTCCACCGGTTTTTTTTTTTACCTTAAAAAAAGCAAACATGCTTTTTTGCAAAGAAAAATAAATCATTCGCGAGAGCACCATATCTTAGAGAAAGAATATACTCATGCCAAGGGTAATCTTCCTTGTAACCGAAAATGAAGGGCAAGATGTCAACATTTAGCTTTTAAATGAACATTCAGGGGAAACATCGGGTTAAGCTAAAACCGGGAATGAATCATTCATAGTGTATAACAAACTCTCACAGGTAAGTGTTTTACCCTAATTCCAAACCATAACTGCACCACGACTTTATTTTGCACACGATTTCCTATCGAATCAAAGATCACACGTACGATCACTGATCAATAGGATTTTCTCGAGGGTAGTGTTTTTGGAGAGGAAGCTGGGTGTTTCGGTCTTTTCCTCTTTGTTTTTGTGGGGTGGGATATCGCCAGTCGAAAATGACTTTGAATGGCAATCCGAAAGGAAGGACCACCAAAAATGAGTTTTCCTTTGCTGGCAGTCACTTACCTTACCGAAAATTTATCTGGTCTAAAGATTTTTTGTTCTCTTTCTTTCATTGATTGAGATCTACTCTGTTTTCCTCCGATTTTCCATTTTTACTTCCTTTTGATCTTCGATCGGGAATCCTTTTTTTCCTTTCTTTTAATTTTTTCCTTTTCCTTCTTTTCATCTTTTTCTTTTTCTTTCTTTCCATTTCTTCTTCTCCATTCCTTTCTTTGGGAAATCGGATTTTAGCATTCTATTCGCTCTCCCTTGAGGGGATTCCACTGTCCTTTTCTTCGAGGGAGAGGATGAGGGTTCTTTTGATAGGGCAAGGTCCAAAATAGTCTAAGGTTGTGTCTCAATGGGGGCTTTTATCGTGGGAGCCCGATCTTGATATCCGGGGCAAAACAAATTTGGGTGTCAAGGTGTCGGTCTCGGGCAAAACTTCCATATTATTCCACAAGGCACGCGCGACAATGATGATTTGGAAACAACGTGCAAAATTAGTCATGGCCACAGCCAGGGGGGTACTCAAGCATCCCGTTTATGGCATTGTGATACTACAGTTGGGAATTTACACAAACAGACCCAATGTTTCCAAATTATGTTCTTTCATTAGTTCAATGGATTCACCCGTTCTTATCTCGGTTATTCAGGAAAATAAACTCTTAGCGTCAGTCCCTTGTTTCCAGAAGATATGTTTGCTCTCTACGAATGATTTATGCTTCACTATAACATGTCGACCTTCGATGTCTTCGTTTCTTTTCCCTTTTTTTGTTTCATTTTTATATTCACAAAACCATACACCCATGGCCCTCTATAAGGAAAACTTTTCTTTGTATATCTACATTCTTATACATGACGAACTTTTTTTGTACACACATTAGAACTCTTTCTCTTTACGTCACACGGTCTATATACGAACCCTATTCATGTTCAAAGATTTTTCTCTTCCTTCCCTTTTTTTTCAACACACACCTGTGGTTCATACAAAAATTTCTTTATATACACTCGTTGCTCACACACACAAGGATTTATTTTCACACATTATTTACACACGCAAAAATCATTCTATACACATTTTCCTTCTACATTCATATATGAGAAACATTTTTCTTTTTCTTTATATACATAGACATTTATTCACAACGCTTCTTTCTTTTTATCATGATTTTGGTTCATTTTTTTTTATTTTGGACGATGTTCCTAAATAAAAATTCTACGCGATTTCGGAACTTCAACAAACACTATTGACAACAACGAAATAAATACTAACGTAACAGTTCAAACGACAAGTATGCACAAAACAAAAGTCAATCAAAACGAAACAAATGTTAGTCCCTTAGTTAAACAAAAATAAAATGAAGAAAAGGAAACATAAACATAACATAAAAAGGAATACGGATCTAGGGATCTCCCAATCATGTGGCTCCGCTCCCACCCAAGAAGTCAAGCAAATCGGTCATCTCCTCGTCCTCGCGGGCCTCATCTGCCTCGCCGGGAGCCTCTGCAGGTGCCTCCCTTGCCTGGGCCTTAGGCTAATCGCCGGGCCATGCGACCTCTGCCCTGAACTGATCCGGAGTAGGGCATGGAAAAGAAGTAAAACCCTGGCTCTGCAGGCTGAGGCTCAGCTGGTAAAGACAGTCATGGGTCTGCACGTGCGCCCGGTGGTTGGCCGCCTGCTGGTGAACCACATGCCGTAAATACTGCTCTGAATCAAATGACCCAGCTGGGCCAGCCTGATGAGGTGGCGGCGCGTCTGCGGCTTGTGGTGCATCACCCTGGGCTGGTCTCTACATGCAATACTTCTCAATAAAAGCCCGGGTGATGGGTGGCCGAATCACCTTGCTAGGTGCGACGGGGACTCTAAACGACTGACAAAGTCCTGTGATCAATGCGGGAAATCCCTGGGCCCTGTTGGACTTATACGGGTCCAAAGGGTGCTTGGTCGGCGCCATACCTGCAAATAGATAAATGGCATCAGCGATCAACTGAGCCATGTGAATGCTCATCCGTGTCAGGACGGCGTACACCAGCTGACACTTCGGCAGGGGGAGGTCGGAATTATGATCGTTGGGCTGGATGTTGCTGAGCAACAATGTCATCCATATCTGGGTCAGGGTGGTCATGTTGGTGCACATGATCCTCACCCGTCTCCCAGCAGCAGTCCGGGCAAAATCCTACCCCGATATACATAGCAACTGGGCGATGGCCTCCTCATTAAACCCATCGGCATGGTTCCTCCTCTGGCCAAACTCGCACTCCTGACCCTCCTCCAGCACTAAAGGGTATCCCAGGAACTGGCTAAGGGCATCCGCATCGAAAGGGATCCACTGACCCTTCACCCAAGATCGCATATCTCGCACACTCTCCTCTATAGGCCAAGCATTGGCATAAAACTCGAGGACTATGTTTGGGTCGAACTTGGCCATGGGGGTAACCAGCGATGCCCATCGCCGGCGAACTATCTCTTCCTGGAAGTCGGTATACTCGTCGTCCCTAAGTTGGACGCGTCTCTCCCGGAGGAATGACCATCCTTTGATGGCCTCGAAGCGCTGCTGGTGCTCAGCGCTCCTAAAACGATGGCTGTCATATTCAGGAGCGGAACTGGTTCCTTCAGCCGCCTTGTCCTTCCTGGATCTCTTTGAGGCCAGCTTCCTTGGGGCCATTTCCTGCGAGGACAAACATTTTGGGAAGTTAGTTTTACAAGATAAGCTTTTCTTAACACAAAAATGACATGCTAATCCCTCCGATTTAGAATGAACTCATGCACACTTTTAATGTAAAATATTTATGCACATGCGTATGTGTAGAATATCCCACTATTTATGTCAACGTACAAGGACATCCAACACATTCTAACTGCCATACATATATATTTTTGAAAAGAACACACATTCTCATGCTCTAGGCACTGCGTCAAAACTCACACCTAATCACATCCTAAATATTTTGCTATCACAAACTACCTACACATATTTGAAACATATATCATATAGGCTTTCATTGTTTCACTCGCATTTATTTATATGCATATTGGAGAGCTAATTACGTCATGCACATACTTGCATTCAAAAGGGAATTGCATGCCATCATACATTCATTTAGGAAGCGACCTCAATATTCATTTAGGAAGATACTCATTCACACTTTGCAAGGAATTTCATGCCATATGTTCACATATATACACACCATTGAAAGGTGTTTTCCATGCTACCTATATTTACACATATATCCACATACCATTGAAAAGTATTTTCCACGCTACCTAGGTGCAAAGTACCCCTCATGGGGCAACCCAAATTCGAGTAAAAACTCTCATAAGCAAGTCCTAATTTTCATGCTTTTCTACTTCCCAAAACCAAAATTTAGGTTCTTAGTCATAAGTATGTTGCCTTGCATTGAAGCTAAGAGCTGGGATTTCTAAGCTTGGAATTGCACTTGGGCACCCATTTCGGATCCCCTATGCTGCCCCATATATATAAAACAGTCCCACAATCCCGATTTTACAAAATCACATTCATATGTCATTGGGGCATTTCACCGAGCACTCGGTGGGCGCATGTTTAGACATAAATTGCAAGAGAAAGGGGGCAATGTGACATGCCCCATTACTTCAGAATACAACATAGGCCTAAGGCCTTCTCACACAAACCCTCAACTCAACAAAACAAGCATGGATTCAGATGTGAATTGCTTCACGAATTTTGCGAAAAATGAGCAACTAAAGCACCAAAACACATCAATGGAGAGCCAAATAACCAAGGGAAATTGCACTTACTTGTGAGGAGAGAATTAAAGCATGAAAAGGGAAGCAAAAACTCAACAATGGAAGCTTGGGGGCTGCTGTTTTTGTAGTTCCCGTGAGCTTGGAAGTTTTTGAAGTGAGGGGGAAGAGTTTTGGGTGAAGAAAACGTTCCCCCTCCGCTCCTTTATATTTTCGTACAGGGGTTGCTCGCCCAGGCGAGCTAACATGTACTTTTTTTTTTCTTTTTTTTAGGGGAAACATTAATCTTGCCCCCCCCCCCTTACGGGTTAGCGTTAGCCTACTCGAACCTACTTAAGTTATAATCAGGCGTCGATTACCTTATTTAAAACAAACAATAGTAATAAATACTGTGAATTCAAAGGATATTGGGCTGCCTTGCAGCGACGTTCTCTGCTTGCCCAACGTCGGGAAGGGACGACGATCGGTCGGTCGTGACCCTATCCTCCATTTGCATTTGTCCCTAAGTACCTGCAAGTAGGAAACAAACAATATGCGGCCAAGCGTGACTGGGTCATCGTCTTACCTTGGTTGATTTCTGCCGTCAACTTGTCTCGACTTCTGACCGTGGCCTAAGACGATTCTGTCCCTGTTACCACAAGATATGCATGTGTACGTGCATGCATGAATGTTTTTTAATGCAATGATTTTCTTAGTGAAGGTTGGTTAGGTTCAGTTTTAATTTAAGCGTTTGGGGCACCCCATGAACCGAGTGAAGAGGGCTCAGGTGATTATAAACTAACACAAGGTTTAAAACCAAAGGGAGGACTGAAGCCTCACCCATCTCCTCTTCTTTTAAAGAAACGAGACAGTTACAGTGAAAGGGAATCCCTGGAGGAAACCAAGAAGAACAAAAACTCAGAAGTAAAAGAACATGCAACGGTCCTCTCAATTGCCCCAGACTTCAAGCGTAATATCGCTTAATGACATTGGAGTTTACGGGCGAGGGTAGCTCCTCGCCATCCATGTTGGTGAGTATCAGAGCACCCCCAGAAAAAGCCCTTTTCACAACGAAAGGTCCTTCATAATTCAGGGCCCACTTGCCTCGATTATCCTTAACAGCGTGGGACATCCTTTTTAGCACAAGGTCCCCCTCGTTGAACTTGCACAAGCGAACCTTCTTATTGTACGCGTTCTTTATCCTTTGTTGATATAGGCGCCCATGGCTCATGGCTGTCAAACGCTTCCCTTCAATAAGGTTGAGTTGGTCGTAGCGTGCTTGAGCCCATTCTGACTCTTATAGGCCTAATTCCGCTATTATCCTCTGAGAAGGAACCTCTACCTCAAATGGGAGTACTGCTTCCATCCTGTAAACCAAGGAATACGGTGTTGTCCCAGTAGAAGTTCATATCGAGGTTCTATATCCGTGCAGGGCGAAAGGCAACATCTCATGCCAATCTTTGTATGACACCGTCATCTTCTGAACAATCTTCTTAATATTCTTATTCGCGGCCTCTACAGCCCCATTCATCTTTGGCCGATAAGGGGTGGAATTATGATGCTGGATCTTGAAATCCTCACACATTTCTTGCATCATTTTGTTGTTCAGATTGGTGCCATTGTCAGTAATGATCTTCCTAGGGAGTTCGTATCGACAAATCAGCTCCCTCTTTATGAATCTGACCACCACACTTCTCGTGACATTAGTATAAGAAGCTGCTTCGACCCATTTGGTGAAGTAATCTATCGCCACAAGAATGAAGCGGTGACCATTCGACGCTTTGGGTTCGATGGCCCCAATGACATCTATTCCCCACATGGAAAAGGGCCAAGGGGCGGACATAACATTTAGAGGATGTGGCGGAACATTGACATTGTCCGTGTATTCCTGACATTTATGACACTTTCTTACATGGGCGCAGCAATCACTCTCCATGGTGAGCCAGTAATAACCGGCCCTAAGGATCTTCCTGGCCATAGCATGCCCATTGGCATGTGTCCCAAATGAACCCTTGTGGATCTCCTCAATCATGAAGTTCGCCTCTTTGGCATCTACGCATCGTAGGAGGGTCATGTCGTGGTTTCGTTTGTACAGGATGGTACCACTTACAAAGAAACCAGTAGCCAATCTCCTCAACGTCCTTTTGTCATTGTCAGAAATCCCTGGTGGGTATTCTTTGTTCTCGACATATTGTTTGATGTCGAAGTACCACGGTTTCCCATCCCGCTCTTCCTCTATTGCATAACAATACGCTGGCCTACCCTGAGATCTGAATTCGATGTATGGCAGATCCCCGTGGGGGGCAAGTTGAAGCATGGATGCCAGGGTGGCTAATGCATCGGCCATTTGATTCTCTTCCCGAGGTATGTGGTGGAAAGAAATGTCGTCAAAGAACTTGGCTAACCTCAAGATGTGAGTTTGATAGGGTATCAACTTCGAATCCCTAGTTTCCCATTCTCCTTTCAACTGGTGTATCACCAAAGCCGAGTCTCCATACACTTTGAGTAGTTTTACATCAAAATCAATGGCCGCCTGAACCCCCAGGGCGCATGCTTCGTACTCGGCCATATTGTTGGTACAATCAAAACCTAGCCTAGCCATGAAAGGAATACACTGATCATCCGGGGATACAAGGACTGCCCCTACTCCATGGCCCAAAGCATTAGATGCCCTATCAAAGCAAACAATCCATTTGTCTATGTCTTCGTCCGTCCGCTTCTCTTCGAACAGGGCCATGATATCTTCATCTGGGAACTTAGGCTGCATCGGCCGATAATCCTGGAGGGGTTGCTGGGCCAAATAATCTGTCAAGGCGCTTCCCTTTACCGCCTTTTGGGTGACGTGCACGATATCAAATTCAGATAGTAGTACCTGCCACCTAGCGATTCGTGCCGTGAGGGTCGGTTTCTCAAAGATGTATTTCACGGGATCCATTTTGGAAATAAGCCACATGGTACGGCTGAGCATGTATTGCCTAAGCCGATGTGATGCCCATACCAGAGCACAACACGTCCTTTCCAGCATTGAGTAATTCATCTCACATGCAGTAAACTTCTTGCTTAGATAGTAAATGGCTTGTTCCTTTTTCCCAGAATCATCGTGCTGACCCAACACGCACCCCATAGACTCGTCCAACACGGTCATGTACAGGAAAAGAGGTCTTCTTGTTACAGGTGGCATGAGCACCGGGGGCTTTGCGAGACTTTGTTTGATCTTCTCGAAGGCCTCTTGGCAATCGCTGTTCCACAGGACCGCCTGGTTCTTACGTAATAGCTTGAAAATGGGCTCACATGTAGGGGTGAGTTGCGAGATAAATCTCGCGATATAATTCAACCTGCCCAAGAAACCTCGAACTTGCTTCTCCGTGCGTGGTTCCGGCATTTCAAGGATGGCCTTCACTTTCTCGGGATCTATCTCTATCCCTTTCTGACTTACGATAAATCCTAGCAACTTTCCCGACTTTACCCCAAAGATGCACTTGGTTGGGTTTAGCTTCAGTTGGTATTTTCGCAACCTTCCGAACAGCTTAGACCCTCCTCAGTCTGAGATTTGGCAATCATTTCATCTACGTAGACCTCTATTTCCTTATGCATCATGTCATGGAACAACGCCACCATGGCACGCTGATAGGTTGCCCCAGCATTTTTGAGCCCGAAGGCCATCACTTCATAGCAGAACGTCCCCCATAGGGTGACGAAAGTGGTCTTCTCTACATCTTCGGGTGCCATCTTTATTTGATTATACCACGAGAAACCGTCCATGAACGAGAAAAGGGAAAACTTAGTTGTATTATCTACCAATATATCAATGTGTGGCAGAGGAAAATTGTCTTTAGGACTGGCACGGTTTAAGTCCCGATAGTCTACACACATTCGCACCTTACCGTCCTTTTTCGGGACTGGGACAATGTTGGCCACCCACTCCGGGTATCGCGCCACAGTTAAGAAACCCGCATCGAACTGCTTTCTTACTTCTTCTTTGATCTTCAAAGACATCTCGGGTCTCATCCTTCGTAGCTTTTGTTTAATTGGGGAAGACCCAGGATTCAACGGCAACTTATGCTGCACAATGTCAGAGTCCAAACCGGGCATGTCTTGGTATGACCATGCAAAGACGTCTTGATATTCTTCAAGAAGGGTTATCAAGCCTTGGCGGATAGGTGCAGTCATACTGGTTCCCACTTTTACTTCTTTCTTTTCCTCTGCGGCCCCTAAGTTCACCAGTTTGATTTCTTCTTGGTGAGGCTTCGTTTCGCGTTCTTCCTGAGCGATCAACCTCTCCAACTCTGGTGAAAGGACGTCCTCTTCCTTTTCTTCGTTCATCATTTGGCTTACATCTTGGTCAAAATCAATCGTCAAACCCTCGTCATTAGGATCCTCAAAGAATCGACCCTCATATCTATACCAATCAAGACAAAAGAAACAAAAACATGCAAAATGATATGAGAAAAGGTGGGACTACAAGAACAAATGAAACAAGATCTCTTTGTTCATGGGTCACAGACTGGTTCAACTCTTCCTTGTACTGCCCTATGATAGCTAGCATGCTTTGCTCCGTGGCTTCCAAGTGTTGAGCCAAACTCCTCTTGGATCTTGCGCAAGCAGGTAACTCTTCTTTTAAGATCATGCCATGCACCCGTGAAAATAACTCCCTCCTTGCCTTCCTTCCATCGAGGAAACATATTGATTGCGCTGCCTCCTATCCCAACCAAGTGTTGGTCCCAATCGACTTTTCTTTTTTCGACGCACGCGCGATAACTTTGAAGTGGACACGGATGTCTTATGTCTTGTTGGAATAGGTGCGAAACCAACCACACATAGAGAGCGGGTAAGCAACAGACAATCCGTTCACTGTTTTTCTCGCACCTTCGGTCAAAGGTATCAAATAAGTCCACCAAGATAGCCACCACTAGACTCTCCTTGCTATGGTGATATGCAAGGAAAACATCAATTGTGGCTAAGTCCACCAAACCATCCACATTCGGAAAGAGGACAACCCCAAAAATCAGCAAAGCTAGTATATCCGCAAACAGGCCCCACTTCTCTTGGCTTGCCATGTCCCTTGCCTTCCAAGTATTTCTGCGGCAGGCCTACTACGCTGTTCCGAGTTTGTTTCATGCGATCCAACTCTTTTGCCAAATCTCCGACCACAGCTGCCATCTTACTCAAGGAGGGAAGAAACCCAGAGAACAGGTACGGTTTTCTTCCCCCAAGAGGGCATCCTAATATCTCCTCAGACTCTTCAACAGTCGGTACCATTTGGAAGTCCCCAAACGTGAAGCACCTCAACGGCTGATCATAGTACTGGGCGAGGGATACGATAGCTTCCGTAAATACCTCCGCTGCGGTCAAATCTAGAATCTTTCCGTACACTTTGCGAAAGGCTTGCCTTTGGAGAGGTCCCATCAATCGTCCCAATTCCTTGAGGCTGGTGACATCTATACCCTTAACCTTGACTTGATAAAATCTTTTTCAGTTTTGATTTGTCCCCATCATTTACCTAAAAAAAAGGGTGGATCAAGACTCCGACATGAATGATGCAATGCGTATGCATGAAACGGAAAGAAAACAAAACAAAGGGGTAATTCACACGTACGAGACCGCAAAGATCCATCTTTTTTATGCTACGTTTTAGGCATCATGGCGCCTCAACGTAGTATTAAAAAGTTACATATTACTCTAAAGAAACAAAACATCACTAGCAAAACTATAAACTAGTGCTATTTTACCAAAAAATGCATGAGAACAAAATGGCACGGAGCGTGTTTGCTCTTTGCCCCTATTTGGGAACCTATAGGACAATATCTAGGGGTCTCTAATAACTACCCCCAACCATTCATAACTCACATGACTGTTTTCTAGAGGTATCATCACTCAAGATAATAATATTGTGGCGGTATGGAATACCAGCGACAATATATTATAAAGAGAGAAAGCTCTAGACGAGGTTTCACTATTATCAAGCAAGTCGGAGACCTAGCATGATGATAGATTCACCTCCACTCATTAAATTCCCATGAACCCGGGTATAGGGCCCCTTTTTTACTCAAACCCGTGGGTGCTTAGTGTAAAAATGTGAAAAAAGACAGCAGTTATTACACTTTACACAGTTTAATAAATGCACACACAAGGTTTCACAATTCCACAATTCTTTAAAATAGGCCTAACTCACAAAATGTCCCCAGTGGAGTCGCCAACTGGTGCAACATGCCCTTTTGCGGGCGTGCGAGGCGAGGCTCACGGGTGCGCTTTCCAAAGGAGGAAAGATGCGCGGAGTCTCCACCAACGTTTATTTGTGGAAAACGTCGGAAAAACCAAAGGAAACTGGTCAAAATGAAAATTCTAAGTTCGAGAGTTGTATTTACATTTGAGGAAGGTATTAGCACCTCTCACGTTTGTCTCAAAAGACAACAACCTATTTTTTAGAATTGTGGAAATTGTATTACCTTAACTTTATTTCTTTTTTATTTTTTTGAGGTCGACAAAAGCGGGGCTTTTGCTCCTACGTACCCTCCATCGAAGAGGAAATCAGACCTACGTAGTTCTTCCTTAAGAGTGAATCAAGTGGTTCTTTTTACTTGAAAGGTGATCATTTTAAGGCGTTGGACCTTAAAAATGATCCATTTACTTGATAAGGAAAATTGAGATGATAAACTTTCAACCCTTTTTAGTGACTTTTTTGTGGACGAGCTTGACTAGGCGGGTTGATTCAATTAAGAATGAGAAATCCCAAAGAGAAAACGTCTGATTGATTTTTTCGCTTCATTTTACTAAAAGGTATTTTTTGATTATTATATTATTTATTTTTACCTCTTTTTTTGATTTCCAACGTGGTTACGGCACGACCGAACGGTCGGAATTCATTTTAACAAAAATTAACGGATATTACAAATCAAATGATCGGTGGAAATTTATTTTATTTTTTGATTAGGCGAAAAGTGATTTAAATAAATGACTGAAGCACGTCAAAAGAGGGTAAGGAAAGTAAATGAAAACGAGAATAAAAGTACATGAAACAAATGGGGACCGCCACGAGTACATAGAATGAATTGAAAAACTCGGTTTGGGGTACTTACCAGTTGAAGATCAAAGAAAACGAAGAACGAACGATGAATGTCGAAGAACGGCTGAAAACCTTCGCGTAATTACCCACGGAAACGTTACGAAAGCGCCTCGGCTTGGATTTTCTTCACGGAAACAATTTTCCTCAGCAATTTTAAGAGAATACAAAGTGCCAAGCAGGCTGAACCCCTTTCCTTTTCACTCCTCCCCCTATTTATAGCAAAATAGGGGAGGAGCTTGCCACCCAGCTCGCCCTGGCGAGCAATGTTGCTTCCTCTAGAAGCAACCGCCTTCTGGAGGAAGAAACTGGAAGGCCCAAGTGGGCTTGATTGCTATTGATACCCCCCCTTTTTACTAAATGCACCCCCTTTACTTTTTTGGCGATTCTTTTTCCGTAACGTTACGAAACTTTTCGAATTTCATAACGATACTTATTTTCTTTCCGTAAGGTTACGAATCCTTACGAATCATGTATTTACTCTTTTTTATCTTTCGAAGAAGTTACGGAAACTCACAGATTGCGCAACAATACTTCCTTTTAATTTCCGACTCGTCTCGGGACTTCACATGAGCGACCAATCAAAGGTTGCATGTCATCAAGTAATAATCCCCGGATGAAATTAGGGTATGACACTTATAAATTGGCAATTTACCTACGCAAGTACAAACAAAGTCCCTGTGGACTCGATACTCAGAAGACTTTCGTTTAATCTTTACTACTTGATAAAATTGGTACACTTACCAATTTGTTAACAACCTACACAAGGCTAGAACTTAAATATAAATATAAAATATTTTTTGAATAATTATAATTTGAAAATACACAAAAGTAATTTTCAAAAATATTAAAAAGATTATTAAATAATATTGTTTATTTTTATAATAATTATTCTTATGTATTTAATTAAAATATTTAAATTACTTAATATTGTGAATTTTTTAGTATGAAAAAAGTGTAAAAAATATTTAATAGAATAATTTACATTCCACTACTTGAGGTTTAGTTATGACACTAAAATCCAAACTTATTAATTAAAATAATAATAAATTTCACTACCTTGATCTTTATATATATATATATATATATATATATATATATATATATATATATATATATATATATATCACTAAACTCCAAACTTATAGGGTTAAAAAGTCTGATTTTACCTTCATGATGGTGTTGATGGTCGTTTAGCTGGCTGGAAGGCTAATCTTTTGAATAGAGCATGACGAATCACTCACCAAATCTGTTATTAATGCCATTCATGTGTATATCATGCAGAATTTATGGATTCCACAGGGAACCTGTAACGCAATAGATGCTACTTCCAGGAGACTCATTTGGGGAAATGCTACATCTCATTGGGTCAAATGGGATACTATCACTCAATCTAGAAAGAATGGTGGGCTTGGAGTGAGGCGAGCCAGAGACACGAATGTTGCCTTGCTTGGTAAAAAAGTGTGGTCAATGATCCATGATCATCATAGTTTAAGGGTGAATTTGTTGGAATCTAAGTATTTGAGACATGATTCGGTTCTCAGGCAAAAGGATTATACAAATTGTTCTTATATTTGGGCTTCAATTAAAAAGGTCTCTTCGATTTTGAGTTCAGGATTTCGCATAAGAGTTGGCCAAGGAAATGTGTCTATTTGGTATGATAGATAGTCTTCTAACAGGGTTGTGGGCCCTAAGCTGGATTATGTTCATATCCAGGATTCTATGCTTCAAATTAAAGACCTTTTCGACAATGTTTATTGCAACTGCAATATTTTGGCTACCCCTATCCCAGCCTTGTTGAAGTATGAGCTGGAGAGTGTTTTTTGAATGATCAAGTTGTTGATGTTGTCATTTGGAATGGCTCTTGTGATGGAGAATTCTCGTCCAAATCTGCCTACAGGGGTTAACTAAAGCCCGATCCCCCACAACTGCTTTAGTGAGAAACGAAACTTGGGTTTGGTGTCTCCAACTACCAAAAAATATAAAGCTTTTCCTCTGGCTTCTTGACCACCAAAGTATCCCTACAAATCTTTTTCGAGCTAACCAAAATTTATCTCTAGATTTTTCTTGTTTCAAGTGTGGAGCTGCTATTGAATCCATATTTCATGTTCTGCTTCATTACCCCAATGCTAGCAGAATTTGGAATATGCTTCACTTGGATGTTTCCAAGAATCATAATGAAGATTTCCAAACTTGGTTGCAGAGACACATCAAGGCTGACTATGGCGCTATTTTTGCAGTCAGGTGTTGGCAGATTTGGAAGGCTTGCAATGTGGAGATCTTCCAAGACAAAGTGCTGTCGGATTGGTCCATTATTCATCAAGTTCAGAACCTGCATGACTTAATCTCGCAGACTCTTCAAAACTCTACTAGACCTCTCAATATTACTCAGGTTTCTTAGACTCCTCCTCTCGAAGATTTTGTGAAATTAAACTCGGATAGAAAATCCTTTGGCAATCCGGGCAGATTTGGTTTTGGTGGCATCATTCGAAATAACTTACCTTATTGGCTACTCAGGTTTTTGTGGAGTTACAACCATTCTTAATGCAGAGCTCCAGACAATCCTTCATGGCATCAACTTGGCTTAGTCGAATGGATGGTATAATGTTAGGTTCTCAGTTATTAGCTTCCTAGAATTTGAGGATTAGGGACCTCCTAAGAACAAAGGTGAGAAAAGATATAATATATCTTGCTGCCTATACTCATTACATATGAAATACCTATATAGCATACACAAATGCTACAATAACCGAATGCAGAAAATAAAAATAACATAATGTAAATGGCAGACAAGAATATTCCAATAATCTAAGTCAGCCAATACTGTAGTGCTAGCACAACACTCCTCCTAATTAGACCTTTTCAAACATAATTTTCTAGATGTTTTGGTGGAGTGATCTTCCTTTTGGGCCTTTCATTCGTGCCTGTGGTATCTTGTTGGGCCATGATTCCCTTCCTATCATCCCCCATGCCATCTAAAAACACCTTGTCCTCAAGGTGATAGGTGGCTTTCAAACTAGCCCAATCTTCCCAAGAAGTGTCATCAGGGGATAGGCCCGCCCATTGAACTAGCACCATCAATCTAGGTTCAACAGTAGAGTGATCCCAACGTGTGTTGAGGATTGCAAGAGGTGTGATGGTAGGTTGGTTGCCAACTTTTATTGGTAGTAACACTACTGGATAGCTTGCTTCTATTGGCAATTGGTGAAATGCTTTAAGAATTGAACAATGAAAAACATGATGAATGTGAGATCCTTCGGGTAATTGGAGTTTATAAGCTACTTTGCCAATTTGCTCCAATATTTGAAATGGACCATTAAAACGCTTGGCAAGCTTGGTATAAGGTGCATCAGTAGTTGATGTTTGTCTATGAGGGCGTAGCTTGACCATAACCTAATCCCCAATCTTAAAATTCACTTCCCTCCTATGGTTGTCAGCAAAATGCTTCATGCTTTCATGTGCCTTCATAAGTTTGTTTTTCAAACTGGCAAACACAGCTTCCTTGTTGGCCAAAAATCATCAACTGCTTCAATCTTTGATGTACCCACAATATATTGTGGAATGCTAGGAGGTTTCTTGTCAAAGGTGACTTCATAGGGAGAAACACCCATGCTGGAGTGCCTAGAAGTGTTATAAGACCATTCATCCCATATCAAGGGTATGCCCCAAGAAGAAGGTTGATTGTGCAAAAATGCTTGCAGATATTGTCGATAAGGTGATGAACACTTTTGTCTGGCCACCAGATTAAAACTCATACGCAACTTGGTCCCACTCAGTTTGAATAACTCCTTCCAGAAGTGACTAATGAATAAAGGATCATGGTCTAAAACTAGGCTTCGAGGCATACCATGATGTTTGCCAACAATCTCCATGAAAAGAAGGGTGATTGTGTGCGCAGTGTAATGGGGTTGAAGCATCCCTAAGTGAATGCCTTTGGAAAAGCAACCCACAACTACCAGGATGGTCGTATGACCTCGATAAGCCAGTAATCCGACAATAAAATCCAAAGACAGGTCCTCTAAGGGGCTAGAAGGAATGGGCAATGGACAAAGTAAACCTGCATGTTTTCATGTGTCATACTTAGTGTGCTGACAATCACAACAAGTTGCTACAAATTGTTGGACATCATCCTTGATTCTAGACCATGTGAAATTTTCCCCCACTCATGCTAAAGTTTTCATAATACCCATGTGTCCACTTATGGAAGTTGTATGGAATTCTTCTAACAATGTTTTGATGAAATGAAGCCCATTAGGTAACCAAATACGATCATTTTTAAGAATCTAATCATGAGCAATAGTACAGTCAGAATGAACAACTGGATTACTCTTAATAGCTTGTCGGAATGTAATAAAACAAGGATGAAGAGATGATTCACGTTTGAGCTCCTGTAAAAATGTGAAGCAAGGCATAGAAAGCAAGAGTAATTCTTTGGTGGGAGTTTCAGGGATCTGGAATAAGGCATTTGCAACCAAATTCAACTTTCCCGAACGGTATTAGATCGAATAATCATATCCAATCAATCTCAACATGACATATGTTGCTCTTGAGTTTGCATGACCTATGTCATTAATTCTTTGAGGCTCCAATGATCTGTGAGAATGGTGAAATGGTGGCCCAAGAGGTATTGATGCCATTTCTTAACGCAATGGGGTGCTAAAAAAAGGTTTGCTAAAAAACACAATGGGGTAACCTTGTTGAGATAAAACCGCTCCCATGCCCACTCTCAAAGCGTCTATTTCCAAGACAAAAGGTTAGGAAAATTTTGGTAGAAGTAGGATCGGGGCCTTACTGACTGCATTCTTCAATTCATCAAAAGCTTGTTGCGCGTCATGGGACCATACAAACTGCTCCTTCATCAGAAGATGTGTTAAAGGTATCACAATAGTGGCATAACCTTTGAAGAAATGTCAATAGAAACCCATCAATCCCAAGAAACCCCATAGAGCTTTAAGGGAACTAGGAGCATGCCACTGTTGGATCGCTTGGACTTTGGCTTGAACCAGTTCCACCCCATGTTCAGAGACAAGATGTCTTAAGTATTCAACCTAACGTTGAGCAAAGGAACATTGGGACAATTTAAGGAAGAATTTGCCTTCCAATAACACCTGAAATGCTTTTTCCAAATGGAACAAGTGCTACTCAAATGTTTTCCTATAAGTCAAGATTTGCGGTCTCGCTCACGTCCTCATCCTTCACTAAAATTTGATGGTAGCCTTGTAGAAGGTCCAGTTTCGAGAAAAAACGAGCGCCACCTAACTCGTCGAGCAATTCATCCACTGTGGGGATCTAAAAATGATCCTTTGCCATAATCGCATTGAAAGCATGATAGTGCACATAGAATTGCCAAGACCCATCTTTCCTCTTGACCAAGAGAACAAGAGAAAAGAAAGGACTCGTACTTGGGCTAATAATCCCATTTTGCAACATGGACTTAACTAGATTTTATATTTCCTACTTCTGAAAGTATGGGCAGCGATAAGGACAAACATTTATGGGTTCAGAATTGGGAAGAAGAAGAATGGCGCAATTAGTGGTATATGATGGTGGTAAGGTCATAGGGGCTTGGAACAAGGTAGCAAATTTATGAGTTAAGGATGAAATTTTTGGGTAGTGTTGTAGTGAGGGATTTGTTTAGGTTGAAGGGGGCTCGATTGGCAAGACCCGATGTTGACTGGTTGTGAGATAGGCCATTTTCTAAAGGAATTTATCAAGTTTGGTGGATATGGTGTTTTGAGTGGCGGTAAGGTTGAGCTGATTGGAGGTGAGTTTGGCGATGATCTCCTCAATACGGTACATATTGGACTTGGAGCTAGGGGTGTTCACAAGTACGGGTCACCGGCGAACCAGAATTGCCTTAAACCAATGCGATCAGTTTGGGTTGGGTCATTTATGTATTTGGGTCAAAACCAAACCGAACCGAATCAATCAAAACCGTTCATGTACAGGTTGGCTCATGGGTTTAGATTTATAGATTCGATCAAAACCGAACTAAACCGATCAAAACCAATCATATTTTTTATAGTTGTTTGGTTTGACTTTAAATACTGCTAATATTAAGATTCCAAATGTTGGAACTCCAAGTGTTGGGATTACTAGTGTTGAAATTTCTTAAGGTATTACTTTCATGTATATTGTTATTTGTTTCATCTTTTTTCATATTTATTTTTTTGTCATGTTTATAATATTAATAGATCATATTTTGTTAATTTGTTTCAGTAAATTTGATTGCAGCAAAGCTTATCACTAGAAATTAGTTTGTAGGAAATAATTATGATTCATTCTATTATAGTAAATCTCGTGGAAGAATATTTTGTTTTAATTTGTATTAGCCTATTTTATAATATTATGTTGATGATATTAAATGAATCAATTTTACTACTTTCTCACATTTGATAATATTGTGTTAATTGTATTGGATATTTGGATGAATCATGATATAAAATAATAGTTCTAAGAAAAAAAGATCAAATTTAAATGGGTAACTCGTTGACCTGAACTGAACTAAACCATTCATGAATGAGTTGGGTTAGGTTTCAAAAAAAATTGTGAACACCGAACCAAACCAAATTGATCAAATTTGATTGGGTTGGATTCTAAATTTAACCAAAATCAGCTCGAACCGGTCCACAAACACCCCTACTTGGAGCGGGTGGACTCAACCATGAAACTCAATGAAAACACCAAGATGTTAGGTTCTCGGTTATTAGCTTCCTAGAATTTGAGGACTAGGGACCTCCCAAGAACAAAAAGGTGAGAAAAGAGATAATATTTCTTGCTGCCTATGCTGAGTTCATATGAAATACCTATATAGCATACACAGATGTTACAATAACCTATGTAGAAAATGAAAATAACAGAATGTAAATGACAGACAAGAATATTCCTATAATCTGAGCCAACCAATACTATAGTGCTAGCACAACACTCCTCCTTACAAAATTGGCTAGACATCTTTAAACATAATCTTCTAGATGTTTTGATGGAGTGATCTTCCTTTTAGACCTTTCATTCGTGCTTGTCATATCTTGTTGGACCATGATTCCCTTCCTATCATATAACCTTATCTGTAAGTCTGATTCTAAAGTGGCGATTCACCTCATTCAGAATGGTACTTCAGTTTTTCATCCTTATCATCTTTTGGTGGAGTAAATACGTACGTTATCTCAGCAAGGCCAGGTAGTGTTTCAACATTGCTACCGAGAAAGCAATTTTTGTGCTGATGCTTTTGCAAAAAAGGGAGCGCATAAAATGACTCATCCATGACGATCTGGAATGTTTGTCCGGCTGATATTTCTATCTTAGTTGTAGCAGACGCTAGGGGAGTATATATTGCTAGATATAGTTAGTCTTTTTGTTTTGTTGTTATTCTTTTTTCTTAATGATATTCAAACAATACAATCACTACCTTGAGCTATATCTGCACACTAAAATCCAAATTTATTTAAATATTTCATATCTTGTATCAACTTAGTAGCATATTTTTATCATATGCCAACAAAGTATTTTATTTATAAAAGTTAATAAATAATTTTTTATTTAAAAGTGCTAAATTTTACACCCCATGCACTCTTTTTATTTTTTAAGGATACAAGTAATATATGAATTAATAAGAAAAGAGATAGGAAGGAATAATGACTATTAATAATATATTTGAAATAAAGAATTCAAGGGACAATCAGAAAAAATATGTTATAAAAAGGAATAATTTTTTCTTGAAATAATATCTTATAAAAAGGGACAGAAAAAGTATACCATTTCACCATAAATCAAAGTATAAAACTAATGATTAGTAAATTTGAAAGTGGTAGCATATTTTCTTATAGCTTAGTTAGAAAAAAAATACTATTATTTATTTTTTATATAAAGGATCAAAGACGATTTTTTTTAACTTCATCAAACATATTTCATTAAAAAAGGTGATTTTAAAAATATGTAAAAAAATAAATATAAATTTAAATAATTATTATAATTAACATTAAACCAAAATAAATTGTATATTGCGCAAACACTAATTGAAATAATTAAATAAAGGTTTAAATATGTTTAAGATATCTGATTAACGATCGATTTTTGTTTTGAGTTCCTAATAAAAATTTGTATTATTTTGAATATATAATATATCAAAACTTTTAATTTAAATCTTTGTAGTCATATAAGGGATGACATGCTACTATCATAACCGTTAATAATATTTAAAAAATTAATTTATAAAGATAACATATCATCACATTAACTCAAAATAAAAATTTTAATATATCAAAAATTCAAAATAACAAAAATATTTATTAGAGATACAAATAAAATCATGAAGTTAAACATATTTAACCCTTAAATAAATCCATGTTTATCTTACAAGAACTCTATTCAATTAAAGAACCTAATGCCTCAATATCTCCCGTTGACATAAACCTAACCCAAAGGAAAGGTGCATTTTGATTCTCTTTTTCTCCGTAAAGTCCAAAGGCCCTTGCCCGCAACCCGAAGCACATAACTTTTGATCGTATAAAAAAATCTATATAAAGAAAAAGCATATATAAATAATACTAACAAACTACTAACTAAAGTTGTCCATCCTTTTCGGATAAAGCCTATCTCATCCATCTCTAATTATTTCATAATTATTAAGTGTATATTAACTAAAAAATAAAATATGAAAATAATAAATTTTAACCATACAATTAAAATAATATTAAGTTAATGAAAAAGTAGGAGAGAAAAGCGAGAAGGAATTTCTTTATCTGTTGCTCGAGGGAATAAATAACGAGCAGACTACAAAAGTATAATATATTAGCAACAAATAAACTAGAAGCCTATGATGTAAGCCCGACCTTGAAACACAAACTTTTTTTTATCAAACCCGCTCAAAAATGAACTTAAGAAATGATTAAGGATGCAATGAATTTAATTAAGCATTTATTTAATAAATTCTTAGTATCACATTAGAAATTTAATAATTCTTATCGCATTAAAATTTACATCATAAATTTAATATTAAATAAATCTTAGAAATAAATTAAAATTTTATTTATAAATTACATTGAAAAACTTATTATAAATTAAAAAATTATGTATATATATATATGTGTGTGTGTGTGTGGGGTATTAATTTTGATAAAATATTTTATTTTTATAGTTTTTAATTATGGAGATAATAATATTTTTCTTTTTAAAAGTATTTTCTTTTATAACTTTTTATTGCTATTTTAAAAAGTATGTATAATTGTATTTTCAATCAAATGACTTTATTACTTGTATCTTTAATTATATGAATTTGATTATATCTAATTTGATAATTAAAGACTATTTATTAAACGTTACAAGACAAATTTACAAACATTATATAAATGATTGACAACTTGAATACGAATACATATAAACAAATATTATTTTTGCCTATCATTGTTCTCCTTATAATACTCTTTTTGTTTCTTTTATTGATTTTGTTTTAGTTTTTTTCACCATTGGTATTGAGGCTCCATTCCGCTTCTAATCATGAGTGCACATATCTAATCATGGTTGTTTATAACCCTTTGGAAAACAAAGTTTCTTCTTCAATAGTTATTTACTATTATTGTCATTTTTAAGGTATTGCTATTATTGTCGTTTATAACTAATAAAAAAATTATAACTAATATAAATACCAAATTTTATTATATAGTGATAAAGATTTTTGGTGGCATGCAAAACTAATATTTAACATTTATAATCTTCAGTATTTAAAAAAATATTTAGTTTACCTTCTATGTAAATTTATTTTTTTATCATTTAAGAAAACACAATAATGAATATTATGTGTAAAATTTAAAATTTACATATTTATTGGATAAACTCTAATTTGGATACTTGGCCCCTGCCCTCCCATGTTGGCTCTATGATCGAGGCCGTACCCGAATCAAATAAACATGAAAATGCAGTAACTAGGAAGTGATCCTAGGTCGTTTCCCAACGAGCAATGATAAACCAAATGTTCATAATACACTTGCAGTAACAGTAACGATTGGGGGGGGGGGGGGTTGTTTGTTTTGTGATTTAAGGAGCAGAACAAGTAAACTGGAATACGAAACTAATAATATTAAAAATGGGTTGTTTCCTCTGATTCAGGTCACTCTCTTATCCTGGGTTATGGAGAATTCGTCCCTAACAGTTAACCACTTAATCCAAACCTATTTCAATTTACTAAGCGAAAATCAACTTAGGGTTGTCAATACGTGATTAGGCAACACATACACCAGTTAGCCCTTCGTCCATTAAGCATGAACGCAAGTTAGGCTCAGAGGCAATTAATCAAACACGAAGCGTGCACTGATTAATGTTCACGAATTTGGGTTAACTGGTGAAGGGAAAACTGCCAGGGAACCACATTATAAACGAAACCTCAAAGAGAGTTGGGCTTCATCCTCAAAAGGAAACAACACCAGAATATTTAGCCTTCCATAGATTCAAACAGAAAACGTAAATGAAACATGAAGCAGAAACGTAAATAAACAGAAACGTAAATGAGACAGAAACAAAAATGAAAACAGAAACGTAAATGAAAGTAGAAGAAGAAACAAGAACGAAATTGTAATTAGAAGCAGGAAATGGAAAATTGCATTACGTGAACGGTAGCATCCAAGCAAAAAAACGTAAAACCCTAAACAAAGCTCTGAATAATGAATGGCATAACAAAATAGCCTTTCACGAATCCCAAGGCTGCTATTTAAAAGGAGACACTCAAAGTCACTGGGCCCTATTACAATACTCTGGCCCAAAACGAAATAAACACTAAACCACATAAAGTAAAATTGCGAAATTTCCTAATTATAAATTAACTAAGGTAAGCGCTGCTTTAATTGCCCTCTTCAAGTCCAAAACCAAAATCCAGATTAAGTCCAATGTTTCATTAATTCCTGAAATTAGGTTAAAAACATCAAATTAGCTAAATGAACCCAAATAATAAAACTGCCTAATTAATTGACAATTAAGACCAATCAGTAATTAAAATGGTGCAAAAAGGGTTTAGAAAATAGAAGAAAATGATGGCACATCAAAACCCCCCATACTTAGCCTTTTGCACTCCTGGGCAAAATGAAACAAAGAACAAAATCCAAGGATATCAAAGAGAGACAAACGAAAACATTCACATATTTCTCAATGAACATCAAGGAATGAAATGAATGGGTAACATCTAACATAAGGAGATCCGAAAAGTCAAGACATTCATGAAAATCATCCAAGAAACCCAATCATGGTAAAATAGTTAATCAGCTCAAGAATGAAAAGTGATAAAGCCTCACAAGATATACACTCTATCTCTCAAGTGTCTAGGCTACTATTTACCCTCAAAGCACCCATGAAAACAAACACCACATAAACTTGGCAAGATTCTAAAATTGACAGTCAACCCATAAACACAAGCACATGAGGATCAAAAGGTCTTTTAAGGTTGTAATGGGGCCAAGGACAAGGTATGGAAAAATATGGAATAAGTGGCTGAATCCCAAAGGAATAGAGGAGCAATGGGGAATAAGTGCATATTAAGAAAAAAATAAGAAAATAAAAAGAAGTAAAGATAAAATTTAAACATAAAGAGTAGGACCAAGAGTCTCATCATTCTTTTGTCATTTAAGATCTTATTCACTCAACTTTATTGCTTTTTTTTTTAACGTACGTAGCCTTTGAGAAACAACATCTCATTCAGCATGTCCAACATTTAACCAATATACAATGTACATCAAGTATGGCCCAAAATATATCATGAAGCATATGCCAACAAAACATGTTATCCAATGAAACAAAAACCCCCACACTTATTCCCAAAACAATTCCAAAGCTCCAAAATTCCTTAAGGATATGGCGATATCATGGTTTTTCATTTAAGGCTTGTAGTGAGCTTTAAAACAAGGAAAGGGAAACAAGGCTCAAAAGGGCTATCAAAGGAATTAATTCAAGGTAAGTCCATTTGGCTAGAAGCTTATGAGAGCAAAATTGCCTCAATCATTTCCAAATATGCATGTGAATTAGGAAGCATCAACAAGAATCAAGCCAAGGCTATTGTGCAAGAAATCAATGGGGCAAAACACACCAAATGATTATGATGATGGATGGCTCAAATTCTCACAAAGGTAAACTCATCACTTTCAAATTGAGCTTTCAAAACTATCATGACATGAAGAGGAGAATCAAGGATTTCAAGTCACAAAATGTCAAGAACTTTTATTTTCAAAACAATTACCCATTTCTTGAACATATCCTATAATTCAAAGAAAAACATGCAAAGTCGTACATGCACACAGAATTGACCCAAAATATTAAACTAGAAATCCGACGAAACTAACAACAGTAACAAATTAACACAACTAACAAATTAACAAAACCAACAAAACTAGCAAAACCAAAGAACACTCCCTCCCATACTTAAACAACACATTGTCCTCAATGTAGCACAATTAAAAGATTAAAAACAATTAAATCATCAAATAGAATCGGACAAGTGTAATAAGAACAAAGAAGGAGATAGGAAAAGAAAAACTCCCTAAGTCATGGTGGAGGAAGAGTAGGGCGGAGTAAGGAAGTCTCTTCCACCACTACGTCCACTAAAGAAGGGTTCGTGAGGAATGGCTTAAGTCGATGCCCGTTGACCTTGAAGCTCTTGTTTGTGGAGTCGCTTTTGATCTCAACTGTACCATAAGGAAAAACATTAGTAACAACAAAAGGACCAATCCACTTAGACCTCAACTTACCACTCATGAGTCCAAGCCTAGAATTATACAATAACACTTTTTGCCCAACCATGAAGTCCTTAACTATCATGCTATCATGGAACTTCTTGGTCTTTTCTTTGTAGAACTTGGCATTCTCGTAGGCTTCTAGGCGGATTTCATCTAACTCACTCAGTTGCAACTTTCTTTCCTCACCAGCTTGATCCATAGAGAAGTTGCAAGTCTTCACTGCCCAGTATGCTTTGTGCTCAGTTTCCACTGGAAGATGACATGCCTTTCCAAAGACAACCCGATAAGGAGACATTCCTATGGGTGCTTTGTAGGCAGTCCGATGTGCCAAGAGAGCATCATCAAGCCTGGTACTCCAATCTTTCCTGCTTGGCTGCACAATCTTCTCTAAAATTCTCTTGATCTCCCTGTTAGAAATTTCTGCCTGTCCATTGGTCTGGGGGTGGTATGGTGTGGATACCTTGTGTACCACCCCGTACTTTTTAAGCAGGGCATGCATTGTTCTGTTCCAAAAATGGGTTCCTTGATCACTAACAATTGCTTTAGGTACTCCAAACCTGCAAAATAGATTAGACCTGACAAAATCTGCAACAACTTTAGCATCATTAGTTCTAGTGGACTTGGCTTCCACCCATTTTGAAATATAGTCAACTGCAAGGAGAATGTAAACATAACCAAAAGAGACAGGAAAAGGGCCCATGAAATCTATACCCCAGACATCAAACACCTCACAGAATAACATAGGTTGCTGAGGCATTTGTTGTCGCCATGTAAGTGTATTTCCCGCTCTCTGACACTGCTCACAAGTGCTGTAGATCTTCCACGCATCTTTAAAGATGGTGGGCCAATAAAAACCACAATCAAGCACTTTGCCAGCTGTCCTTTGAACACCCAGATGACCTCCTGGTGCAAAAGAATGACAGAACTGCAGGACTGAGTCAATCTCATGATCTGGAATGCATCGTCTAATGACCTGATCACTGCACAATTTCCACAAGTAGGGGTCATCCCAAATAAAATGCTTAGCATCACTTTTAATTTTATCTTTTTGGGCCTTAGATGGTAAAGGAGGAAAAACAGAAGCAACTAAATAATTGACAATGTTGGCAAACCAGGGAGTAGAAAGAGAGTCAGAAATACTATACAGTATTATACAAATGATCATCCGGGAAATCATCCCGAATGGGTGAATCCGCATCCGTCACACGTTCGATCCGACTCAAATGATCAGCAACTAAATTTTGTGCTCCGCTCCTATCACGGATCTCCAAGTCAAACTCTTGAAGCCAGAGCATCCATCGGATCAACCTAGGCTTAGAATCAGCCTTCTTCAACAAGTACTTTAGAGTTGCATGGTCAGTATAAACAATAATGCGGGTACCCAACAAATAAGATCGAAAATTTTCAAGAGCAAAAACTATGGCTAGAAGCTCCTTCTCATTAGTAGTATAATTCGCTTGGGCAGCATCTAAAGTCCTAGAAGCATAGTATATCACCCTGGGCAATTTATTGATTTTTTGAGCAAGGACAGCCCCCAATGCATAATTTGATGCTCTAAATAAAGCAGGAAATGGAAAATTGCATTACGTGAACAGTAGCATCCAAGCAGAAAAACGTAAAACCCTAAACAAAGCTCTAAATAATGAATGACATAACAGAATAGCCTTGCACGAATCCCAAGGCTGCTATTTAAAAAGAGTCACTCAAAGTCACTGGGCCCTATTACAATACTCTGACCCAAAACGAAATAAACACTAAACCACATAAAGTAAAATTGTGAAATTTCCTAATTAGAAATTAACTAAAGTAAGTGCTGCTTTAATTGTCCTCTTCGTGTCCACAACCAAAATACGGATTAAGTCCAATGTTTCATTAATTCCTGAAATTAGGTTAAAAACATCAAATTAGCTAAATGAGCCCAAATAATAAAACTGCCTAATTAATTGACAATTAAGACCAATCAGTAATTAAAATGGTGGAAAAAGGGTTTAGAAAATAGAAGAAAATGATGGCACATCACTCCGTCCACATACACATTTTTACATCAATTAAAAACTAACTTTAACATCGGTTGTGCGACCAATGTCTATGTATGTGATATCGAAAGTCAAACTATTTAAATCGGTAGTTAACTAATCTTAAAAGTCAACTTTTGATCGGTTTTTCATACATGTATATTGTAAGAACAAAAGATTGTTGTATAATATTAAGAAAATAGAGTAAATGTGTTACAAATTGAGACTTAACTAGTTAATTGCGCTTTTGATGTCCTTGTCGACCTTCCTATGCAAGGAATTACAATAACATTGTTCCTAGGACAGATAACAAGGAGCTGCCAATGTTGATTGCATTGGAAACAATTAGTTATAACGCAAACACAAGCTAAATGCATTTGTAAAATTTTACTTATTCAAGTAAGCTCCTAGGTAGATCTCTCTTTGTTGCTGATTTAGCTATCTTGTAATGTAACCTTGATATTGATCATGCCTATCCTTTGCATTGTGCATGAACTGAGGTTCAAGGAATCCATACACAGAATCATGACTGGATTCTATACTCAAGTCATTCATTGTCCTATTTTTTAAGGAAACGTAAATTGTTAATCATATTATAAGTATAAAAGTTAATGGAACTATAATACTAAATTGTACTTATATTATCTAAAACTATAAAATAGTGATGCTTAGACATTGATTGACTGAGATTATTTGTTTTGCATCATTGTAATCTATGAACAAGGGGAAATCATCATTGTCTACCCCAAACAAAGTTGCATCCCACACCACCTAATAAGGCTACTAGTAAAGGTCAAAGGAAACCTTAACTAAATCAACTAAGGGATCATTAATTGGCTTCGACTTATCAACATGCTCAATGAACGGTTTCTTTGGATATCTATGTAAATGCTATGCAGTTAATAAACATAAGTTAATGTCAGTAAACAGTGTAATGAAGGTGTTCTTGGCTTGCCTCACGAATTGAACCTCTGAAATGGGAAAAGGAGTTGATGCATCCTCATCTAGGATTTTTGAGACACTGACCTTCACCACATTATCGGTCAAACTCATGTGGTGTACGGTTCACGATCCCTCATATATTTTTGCCAATGCCACCAAGCGAGTACAATGCTCATCTCCAACATACAACCTGATTGAGCATTTGTAGTTTAGTATTTTTCTATTCTTCTTAACTCAATTGAGACCTCTTTGGCCCTTATTTTCTCACTATAACTTAGTTTTGGTCTTAGTCAAATGATTAAGCTTAATTGATAATTATGGCTTTTTTTTAGATTTTTGTGCTTACTTGATCTATCTGCCTTGTGCAAAGCCTATAGGACACTACAAAACTCAAAATGGAGCATGTGAGTAGTCCATGGAAATCTAAGAAAAATATATTCAATTTTTTCACAAATAAGCTTGGGTCAATTGATAAGTGCCAAATTTCAGTTGTTTTTTGGGATTAAATTGTTAGCACTTATCCTTTGATTGTAATAGTTTTCTTATAAACTACCCTTAAATCTAGTTGTTTATATATATTGTACATTTACTTATATTGTTGTTTAAATATAAAATATTCATCCATGATTTTGTAGGTTTTAATGGTTGTTTGTTAGATCTAGAAAGAAAGATAAAAGGAAGGGCAAAATGGTCTTTTCATGAAGATTTTTGGCCCTAAATTCGCCCAGGCTAGCATATGGCTTGCCTGGGCTAAAGAGAAAACTTCATCCATAAGCAAGCCACTCGCTTGGGCGAGCTGATTCCTTCAAGCCTAAGCAAGAAGCTTGCCTAGGTGAGTTCCCCCTGCACTAGATGGCTTTTTCTATAAATAGCCATGCAAGAATAAGAGAAAACCATATACTAGCAGCCTGAAATGAGTAGAAAAACATAGAAGAAGAAGGAGAAGAGGAAAAGTGGAGCCGAGGCACTGCAGAGTTGTAACCATGGATCACTTCCTTCGTTATTTCACTTGTTAGTCTTGTGCTCTGCATGATGATTGTTAGTCGGTTAATACGACTAACTTTTGTGTAAAAAACTGTGTAAATTGTATTTGACTCCTTCCATTTACAGTTATTTTTGTAGTATTGTGAGTACTTTTTGTTAAATATAGGTAATAAGTACTTAGTATCCCACTTTTGTGTATTTAATAACCTTTCCATTTCAATTTCAGGTAAAATAAGCAAGTTTGTGGAAGTCCTGATTTTGAGCCGCTTCCTAAGCCAATTCTCTGGCTTAGCGAGCCATCCGCTAAGCGCAACAGTTCATGGCTAAGCGCGTAGAAGATCCTGGAAGCAGATGAGTTGTCATGATGCGCTCAGTAAGAATCAACTCGCTAAGCGCACCGCTTGCACCTCCAGGCTGAGCGAAGATGAGGTGCGCTAAGCCAAATGTCACTTAATTTAAGGATGACGCTTGGCTAGGATTAGGCTAAACATGCACGAGACATCGGGGTTTAGTAGTCTAGGAGACAACATAGAACACAGGAATGTTGTTAGGTGGAGAACATCTTTAGTAGCATCAGTCGCCCAGTAGGAAGACCAACAAGAGGGATGTATGTCTTTGGTATGTATGTCTTAATGCAGTTCTGGTCAAGTTTAGTCCAACAAGAGGGATGTATGTCTTAATGTAGTTCTGGTCAAGTTTAGTCCAACAAGAGGGATCTGAGGATGACGCTTGGCTAGGATTAGGCTAAACATGCATGAGAGATCAGGGTTTAGTAGTCTAGGAGACAACATAGAACACATGAATGTTGTTAGGTAGAGAACATAAACCTGTTCTATGTTCCCCGAGAGTTCGATACTCACTTCTTACCGTTTTATACTACTTGCGCGATCCAGTGCACTTGCCGCCTGTCGAACAATGATCGGTTAGTTTTTCTTAAGGGTTGGATGTAATCTTTGTACCCTTTTGTATCCATTTTGATATTATATATGCATTAATCTTTTCTACTCATTGTTGGTAATTTCATTCTACTTGTAATGCTTGATTCTATTTGATCACTAGTGTCATGAAATTGGATTGTAAGTGAGACTGGAAAGTAATCTTAGAATTTTAGCTTAATGATTTTACTCTTTACTTATGCTTCTAGGAATAGAGCATAACATTTTGATTACAAAAAGCACGAGAATATAATTGTAATGATGGGATATTTACTGCATATGCGAGGGATCGATATTTAGTAAATATTCTTAGGTTCCAAGTGCAAGGAATCGACTTGGGATAACTATGTGTGCATCAGTAATGTTAGAAAATGATTTATACATGTTAATCATATTATGATACTAAGGGTATGAACAATGAAATCCAATCCTATGTTTTCTTGAACTGATTTAAATCGTTTATGCAATTTTTGTATTTCCAACGCACTGAATTCCGTTATTTCTGTATTTCCGTTATTTTCGTAAATTCGTTATTTTTACTTTAAGTTGTCTTTAGTTAATCAAACCAAAACCAATGAAATTCGAAAAGTCTCAACAAGTTTATGGCACCGTTGCCTGAGACTCGAGTCATCCACTTAGTTCTTTCGGATTTAAACTTTTAGTTTGATAGGCTAATTTCCTTTGTAAATTTCTTTTGATTTTGTATAAATTCCCTCTTTTATTTTTTCTTACCTTTGTACTTATGGCTTTCACTTTAAATTTTCTATAAATTTTCTTACTTTTATTTTCACTAACCTTGGTGCTTACGAGTTATTGTAGTGTGTTCTTTTATCCTTTATGTGAGGTAAAAAGCCAGCGGATACAATGCCATTTGATTCGGAAATTACCAAGACGGAAAGGAAGAATAGAAAGAAAAAGAAACAACACTAAAAATACCGGGTAAGTCTTCTTCTTCTGATTATTTTTCAACCGATAAGCCACTTGTAGAAAATAACTTGGCTGAAAGAGGAGAAGGAAATAGACCACCAAGGAGAATGGTGGGTGACTGTGCTTATCAACAAGGCCCAAAACAATAAAATAGCATAGTCATTCCTCCTTTCAGCAATAAGGTCATGGAATTAAAGCCAACACTGCTTAGTCTAATTGGCTCACATCCCTTTGCTGGAATGGATCATGAGGATCCATACACACATTTGTCTACCTTCATGGAACTATGCAGTACTATAAGAGCTTCTAACAAAGATGTTGAAGCTGTCTACCTCAGAGCTTTTCCATTTTCATTAGCAGGTAAGGCAAAAACATGGCTCCAATCACATCCAAATAAAAGCCTCAACACTTTGGAAGAGGTGGAGGAGAAATTCATAGCGAGGTTCTTTCCTCCTTCAAGATTTATCAGTGCAAAATCTGCCATCGCGACTTTCTCCTAAGGATTTGACAAACCTCTCTGTGAGACATGGGAAAAATTCAAAGCTTTGTTGCAGAGGTGCCCAAACCATAACTTTGATGATGCTGCATAGCTGCATATCATTTATAGCGGTTTGAAACCTCAAAACAAGATGATCCTTGATGCCTCAACTAGAGGCATTATGATGTCCAAGAGTTCAGAGGAAGCCATAGTAATCATTGACTCCAAAGTAGCCAGTGATTATCAAAGTCATCATGATAGAGCTCCAACTCAAAGAAAAGGTATAACAGAAGTGGACACTCAAAATGCAATTCTAGCACAAAACAAACTCTTGACGCAACAAATTGAGGCCTTAACAAAGCAGATAGGCCAACTCCCTCAGCAATATCACCAAGGTGGACCACAGAAAACACAACAAGTTCACCAAGTTCAACAAATTTTGAGATGCAATTTTTGCGGAGGTAACCATCAGAATGACCACTATTTAGTACCTGGTGACGAACAACAAGAAGAGGAGGCCCATTATCTGTAGAACCAAGCCAAGCCTCAACAACACTTTCAAGGAAGCTACCAAGGCTATAGGGGTGGCTCAGGTTCAAATCAGCCTTATGGCTGGAGACCACATAATAATGCATACTTTGGTCCAAATAATACTTCTTTTTCAGGTCCTTCTAACAACTCTTATGGAGGTTCTTCAAATAAGGGTCCACAACAACAACAACACTTAACCAAACAAATTGTCCAAGATAGAAGATACTTTAAACCAGTTTATGCAGGTATCCATCTCAAACCAAAAGAACACTGATGCTTCTATTAAAAATCTAGAGGTTTAGGTGGGACAATTGGCGAAACAAATATCTAAACACGAAAATGGATCCTTCTCAGCAACCATAGAGGTCAACCTAAGAGAACAATGTAAGGCAGTTACAACTAGGAGGGGAGTAGTGGTTAGTTTAAAGGACGAAAGTGAGTTTGGTGAGAAAAAGACAAATGAAGGAGTTGTGAAAACAAGTGAGGAAAAAGAAGTAGTCCAAAAAAAATGAAGTATTAGCTAAAAAGGAAGAGAAGGAAATGAGTAAAGTAGAGAAGCAGAAATTGCCAGCATCTAACAAAAAAGAATAATGAAAAGCAATACTCACGTTTTTTTAGATATCTTTAAAAAACTGCAGATCAACATTCCCTTTACAAAAGCATTAGAGCAAATGTCAACATATGCCAAATACATGAAAGAATTTCTTACAAAGAAAAGGAGAATCATAGATGATGAAACAATAGAGTTGGAAGTATGATGCAGTTCAATCATCCAAAAATCCATTCCGGAAAAGTCACGAGATCCTGATAGTTTTGCAATTCATGTGACTATTGGGAAATTATTGATGGGTAGTGCACTTCTTGATTTAGGTGCAAGCATCAACCTCATGCCCTTATCCATGATCAAACGCATCGGAGAAATTGAAATTAGACCCACAAGGATGGCATTGCAACTAGTTGATAGAACTATCAAGCATCCTTATGGTATTATTGAAGATGTGTTGGTAAAAGTCGACAAATTTTTATTTCCAGTTGACTTCATGGTGATGGACATGGACGAAGATAATGAAGTTCCATTAATTCTTGGCAAAAATTTTATGAAGATTGCCAAAATAATGATTGATGTAGATGATGGAAAACTCACTGTCAAAGTCCAAGGTGATGAAGTGCAATTTAATGTCTTCGAGGTCATGAAGCGCCCAAAAGATAAAGGGGAGTGTTTTCGAATGGATATCTTAGATGAGGTAATTTTTTACTCTCGAAAGTATATTAAAAGAAAAGCTAGGTTAGAAAAAACATTGACTGAAGCGTTTGAGGAGATAAGTGAAGTTGAAGCAAAGAAAAATTCATAATGTCTCCAACAGCTAGATGCCTTCAGAGAAATTCCTTACAACCAATCTCTCTTTGAAGAAATAAAAGAGGAAGAGAAGCCAAAGGAAGCATCAATAGATCTTAAAGCCTTACCTCCACACTTGAAATATGTTTTTCTTGTGGGTAATTCACAGAAACAGTCATCATCAATTCAAATCTCTTTGAACAAGAAGAAAGACTGGTGAAAAT
Organism: Glycine max; assembly: GCF_000004515.6. NCBI lineage: Eukaryota > Viridiplantae > Streptophyta > Magnoliopsida > Fabales > Fabaceae > Glycine > Glycine max. The sequence continues at coordinate 16,023,967 of NC_038245.2, forward strand.
TTTGCAAGACAACATAGGAGCAATTGATTGGACCTTACCAGACCTCACAGGTATTAGTCCTTCTTATTGTATGCATAGAATTTTAATGGGAGAGGATTTTAAACTATAGCTCAGCCACAAAGACGCCTCAATCCAACAATGAAAGAAGTGGTAAGAAAGGAAGTAGTCAAGCTATTAGAGGCGAGAATGATATATCTTATTTCTGATAGCCAATGGATAAGTCCAGTACAAGTAGTTCCTAAAAAGGGTGGTATGACTATTATAAAAAATGAAAAAAATGAGTTGATACCAACTCGTATTGTTACGAGTTGGAGAATGTGTATTGATTATAGGGAGCTTAACAAAGCCACCAGAAAAGATCATTTTCCATTATCATTTATGGATCAGATGCTGAAGAGACTAGCAGGGCAACAATATTATTGCTTTCTTGATGGGTATTTAGGATATAATCAGATCACTATTAATCCTAAAGATCAAGAAAAGATAGCCTTTACCTACCCCTTCGGTGTTTTTGCTTACAGAAAGATGCCCTTCGGTCTATGTAATGCTCCTGCAACATTCCAACGGTGCATGTTTTCTATTTTTTCTAATCTCATAGAAAAAGGTATTGAAGTATTTATGGATGACTTTTCTATTTTTGGCTTTTCTTTTGATAAATGTCTGTCTAATCTTGGTACTGTACTGAAGCAGTGTGTTGAAACAAACTTGGTACTCTACTGGGAGAAATGTCACTTTATGGTGACTGAATGCATTGTGCTATGTCATAAAATCTTGGTGCATGGCATTGAGGTTGACAAAGCTAAGGTGGAATTCATTGAAAAATTGCCACCACCAGCAAATGTCAAAGGCATAAGGAGCTTTCTAGGACATGCCGGATTCTACAAGCATTTTATCAAAGATTTTTCTAAAATTGTCAAACCTTTGAGCAATCTTCTAAATAAAGAAGTTTCATTTCATTTTGATAAATCATGTTTTGAAGCTTTTGGTACTTTGAAATAGAAACTGACCTCTGCCCCCATAATCAATGCTCCAAATTGGACACTAGATTTGGAAATAATGTGTGATGCAAGTGATTATGCAGTAAGAGTGGTTTTGGGTCAAAGGAAAAATAATTTTTTTCATGAAATACACTATGCAAGCAAGGTTTTAAATGAAGCTTAAAAAAATTATGCCATGACTAAGAAAGAATTGCTTGCAGTATTACATGCTTTGGAAAAATTTAGATCTTATTTGATAAGATCTAAAATTGTGATTTTTACTGATCATGCTGCTATAAGATATCTATTAGTTAAAGATGATTCTAAATCCCGACTTACCCGATGGATTCTATTGTTGCAGGAATTTGATTTAGAGATCAAGGATAAAAAAGGAAGTAAAAACTATGTAGCTGATCATCTGTCTAGGCTGACTATTGATGAGGTGACCACATAAGAACTTGAGATTCAAGACGAATTTCCTGACGAGAAGCTACTTAACATTTCAATAAGGCCATGGTTTGCTGAGATGGCTAATTTTAAAGCAGTTGGTGCACTCCCTGATGATCTAACCTGGCACCAAAAGAAGAAGTTTTTCAGGGATGCTAAACATTTTGAGTGGGATGATCCTTATCTATTTAAATTTGGAGCAGACAATCTCCTACGAAGGTGTGTAACTCTAGAGGAGGCAAGAAGCATACTATGGCATTGCCATAGTTCACCTTATGGAGGCCATTATAATGGAGAAAAGACTGCTGTCAAGGTTCTCCAATCTAGTTTTTAATGGCCTACCTTGTGCAAAGATGCTCATAAATACGTCCAAAGGTGTGACAAATGTCAAAGAACAGATGGACTCTCCAGAAGGAATGAAATGCCACTACAAAGTATTATGGAAGTCAAAGCTTTTGACTGCTGGGGGATAGATTTCATAGGTCCATTTCTTTCATCTTACTCATATGAATATATTTTATTGGCTGTGGACTATGTAACAAAATGGGTGGAAGCAGTAGCAGTACAACATGCAAATGCAAAAATCGTTATTCACTTCCTAAAAAAGAATATCTTCTTAAGGTTTGGCACACCCAGGGTACTAATAACAGATAGAGGATCTCATTTTTGTAATGCCCAACTAACAAAGGTCCAACACTATAATATAAAACACAAGGTAGCCTCACCTTACCACCCTCAGACCAATGGGCAAGCTAAAGTTTCTAACAGGGAAGTTAAGAAAATTCTAGAAAAAAATAGTTGCTCGGTCAAGGAAGGATTGGTCCCTAAAGCTAGATGAAGCTTTATGGGCATACAAAACAACATACAAAGCCCCCACAGGATTTACTCCTTTCCAGTTGGTCTATGGAAAATCTTGTCACCTACCTGTTGAGTTGGAACATAAAGCTTTTTGGGCATTAAAATTTCTGAACTTCAACTCAAATACAACTGATGAACATAAGAAGCTCCAACTCCATGAATTGGAGGAACTGAGGGTTCAAGCTTATGAGAATTCCAAGCTTTATAAGCAAAAAGTAAAAATCTATCATGGCAAAAAGCTATCAAAAAGGAATTTTTAGCTTGGTCAACAGGTATTGTTATTTAATTCTTGATTAAGATTGTTTCCAAGTAAGCTGAAATCCAAGTGGTCTAGACCATTCATCATCAAAGAAGTTATGCCATATGGAGCAGTGATATTGGAGGACCCAACCACCAAAAGGACATGGACCGTGAATGGTAGAAGAATCAAACACTACCTAGGTGGAGATTTCGAGAGGATAATCACTGTTGTCCAGATGCAAAAGGCTTGAACCATAACGAAGACGTCCAATTATAAAGACGTTAAAGAAGTGCTCTTGGGAGGCAACCCAGTGTTTTTTAAACTTTGTCTTAACTTGTGTTACTTTAATCTTATGCCTTATATATCTAAAACTTACTTTTGAGTCTTTATTCATGAATTATGTTTTTGAATTTCTAATCTATTTATTAGAGCTATCATTGCATGGCCTGGGGACAAACCTATCTTTCAGGAAGAGGATGAAGACATGGTAGATCCTATTGATTACTTAATTGAAGGAGATTGAGCTCCAAGGAGAATGATCTCCTCAACCATGACCTTCAAAAATTCATGAATTTACCTTTATGTTTATATATCATTTAGTATTAAAATTCAGCACTTTATTACCTTATTTACTTACGCGAGTTTATTTTGATCAATTTACGCATGCTTTGATATTCTATTAGTATAGTTATAGATTATAACTCTTTTTTGGGACTTAAATAGAAATTTTTTTCTTGAACATAACATGTTTTGGAAAGAATCAACAACCAGTATTTTTGAAACTTATTTTTGGATTAGAACACAACAAAAGGATTTCTTTTGAAAACATTTGAGAATGAAAACAATGAAGGACTTTCCCAAAAACCAAATGAACTCGGATATTTTTGCATGGACTTGATAATAGAACAACTTTCGAAACATTGATTTGATTTGAATATGGAAACAGACCTTAAGCTTTAGTAACTCTGTGCAATCATAGATTTTACATTTAGTGTCCTCATTGATATGTTCTACAGTTGATTTTCAGTGAATTTCTAATTGTCATAATATATGATTCATGGATATGATCTAGGCATTCTTTCTTTCTTTATATTTTAAGCCACTGGCCAAACAACTATCCCAATATATATTATTTTTTCCATTTGCAAGCCCTTTGAGCCAAACACTTGATATTTTTGGAACACTAACCTTGGATAAAAGTTTCCTACCTTACCTTAGGTTTGGAGAGCAAGGGTGTTTTTGATGGGAATTTTTATCATTTGGTGGCTAATATGATGTGAATACTTTATTTTTATGGGTGTTAAAGAAAATTAAATATTTATCAGAAAAGAAAATAACAAAAATAGAAAAGAACAAAAAGAGAAAAGAAAAAGAAAAGGAAAAACTAGTTCTTTATGGATAAACAAATGTTTGAATCATATACAGAGTTGTTGTAAATATTTGAATAGAAAGAAGTGATAACTTAGTTGAAACGAAAAAGGATTGGAAGTGATCGTTTGTTTAAGTTACTAGCTAGATTTTTTTGTCTGCTCTCCTATTCTCAAGGTATGTTTGAATATCCAGAAAAACCAAGATTGTTGTTCTGTGAATTCCCTTTTCAATATGATCCAACAAAATGTTGCATCTTTGTGCTTTCATTTCTCACTGTTGCATTTTGAATATCCAACAAAATGATCTTAATCTCATTTTTGGTTCTGTGAATTCCATCTTTGTGCTTTCATTTCTCATTGTTGCATTTTGAAAATTGTTGTTCTGATTAGTTTGGGCATTGATTCTTTACAATGCATGTTCATAATTTTTGAAGCATACTTATACTATTGTTATTTGTAATTTTTCTTTACTTTGCTTAAGGACAAGCAAGATTCTAGGTTGGGGGGAGTTGATAAGTGCCAAATTTCAGTTGTTTTTGGGATTAAACTGTTTGCACTTATTCTTTTATTGTAATAGTTTTCTTATAAACTACCCTTAAATCTATGTGTTTATATATATTGTACATTTACTAATATTTTTGTTTAAATATGAAAGATTCATCCATGATTTTGTAGGTTTTGATGATTGTTTGTTAGATCCAGAAACAAAGCTTAAAGGAAGGGCAAAATGGTCTTTTCATGAAGATTTTTGGCCCTAAATTCGCCTAGGCTGGCATTTGGCTCGCTTGGGCTAAAGAGAAAACTTTAGCCATAAGCAAGCCACTCGCCTAGACGAGCTCGAGCTCGCCTGGGTGAGCTGATTCCTTCAAGCCTAAGCAAGAAGTACACCTGGGCGAGTTCCCCCTACACTAGATGGCTTTTCCAATAAATGTTGTCATACTCTAATTTCGTCTGGGGACCATTGTTTGGTGGCATGCAACCTTCGCTTGACCTCCTCGAGGTACTTAATACCCATCATTAGGTAATCCGTAAAGTTTTGCGACATTCCGGAAGTCAAAAAGAAGCATTGTTGCGCAATTTGTAAAGTTTCGCAACATTCTAGAAGTCAAAAAGAGCATTGTTGCGTAATCCGTAAAGTTTCGCAACATCCTAGAAAGAAAATGGATGTTGTTACGGAATCCGTAAAGTTTCGTGAGATTTTGGAAAGAAAACAGCCAAAAACACAAAAATGGGGGGGGGGGGGGGGTTGAACTTATCAAGATAAGGGTCTAAATAGCAATTCGAATCTAGGCCCTTCCGAAACATTTGCTTAAGGAGGAAGCAACTGGGCGGCAAGTTCCACCACGTTTTTGAAAAATGGTTTTTGGGGATTTCGTAATGCTTCCGTAAAATTTCTAAAAACCTTGGGTAAGCATCTTTCACTTAACATTGGTGAAAGGGAAGAGAAAAAAAAAATATGAAAATCAAATCCAAAACACTTCCGTAACTTTTTCGTAAAGTACGAAAAGGGGGGTAAACTTTGTAATTCGGGTGCTCTTAGAAAGCTTCCTCAAGAAGCCTCTGGGCGGCAAGCACCTCCCTTTTTCCCTATAAATAGGGGAGAGAGGTTGTTTCAAAAATACTCATCACCCGTTGGCTATGCATTTAAGCTGTTTTGGGTGAAAAAATGTATTTTCGTGAAGAAAATCCAAGCCGAGGTGCTTCCGTAACGCTTCTGTAAGCGATTATGTGGAAATTCTTTATCGTTCTTCACCGTTCTTCGTTCCTTCTTCATCGTTCTTCGGTCTTCAACCAGTAAGTTCCCGAAATCGAATCTTTCAATTCATTCTATGCACCCTTAGTGGTCCCTACTTGTTTTGTGTACTTTCATTTTCATTTCGCTTACTTTCAGTTTTCTTTTCTTCCATTTTTAACGTGCTTTAACCGTTTATTTAAGTCGTTTTCTCACCTAATAAATGATAAAATGAATTTCAACTGATCATTTGTGTTGTAATCTCGTTTAATCACTGGTAAAACAAAATCTAAGCGATCATTCACACTGTAACCACGGCTAAACCAAAAAAGGAAAAATAATAAAAAATAATCAAAATATCTTGAAAAATAATAATAAAATAATCAAAAAAATCAATCGGACGTTTTTCTTTGGAAGTTTCCTTGAATGAATTGACTAATAACCAAAGTGAAACTAAGGCTAAAATCAACTCACAAATCAAGCTTCGTCCGTAAAAGTCACTCAAAACCGTTTTAAGGTCTAATGCCTTAAATGGTTCTCTTCGCTTTTATCGGTTAACATGGACCGCTCAAAAGCATAAAATCAACACATAACTTTACCGCTTTTGCATGAACTATGTAGGTTTGATTTCCTCATTGCAATTGAGGATACGTAGGAGCAAAAGCCCTACTTTTGTCGACCATCCCAAGAGATCGTTAATGGTCCAACGCCTTAACGTTTCTCTCCTTTCAAAACCAAGAGATCGTTAATGGTCCAATGCCTTAACGTTTCTCTTCTTTCCAAAAATCAAAAGATCGTTAAATGGTCCAACGCCTTAAATGACTTTTGTTCGGTTAAAATCGATCTTGCGGAAAAAGATCAAAACACCTTAACCAACGGTTAGTTCAAAAAGAACTACGTAGGTCTGATTTCCTAATTGCAATTGAGGATACGTAGGAGCGAGGGAAACACCCTTGTCGACCACAAAAAGATAAAAAATACAAAAAGGCATAAAAAGACATAAAAACATAAAAAAGGAAAAAATACATTATTTTGAAAGTCATATTTGAACACTTGATTGAAGGTTGTCGTCCCTTGTGACGGACGCGTGGGGTGCTAATACCTTCCCTGTGCGTAAAAACAACTCCCGAACCTTTCACGCTTAAAGTTCGTAAACCACACCTTTCCAGTTTTTCCGACGTTTTCCTCAAATAAATGTTGGTGGTGACTCCGCGCATTTTCCTCCCATGGAAGACGCACCCGTGAGCCCCCGCGTCGCCCTCCTGCCGAAGGGTAGGTTGCGACAGTTGGCGACTCCACTAGGGACTGTTTTAAGAGAGTTAGGCCTTCTAATCTAGTGCAATATCATGACTTCCTCTTTTGTCGGTTTCCTTTTATTTCTCTTACGTTCTTGTATATAACTCTTTGATGCTTTTAGTGTGTTTTTGAAATGTATGCATAAGATAGATATTTATTCATTTGATGCATACAAACACCAACACTATTTGTACACACGGTGAGTTGAAAAAGGGCCCTATACCCGGGTCCATGGAAACATAAGGAGTGGAGTTGAATCTGTGGTCATGCTGGGTCTCCAACTTGCTTGATAACAATGAACCCTCATCTAGAGTTTTTCTCTTTGATAGCATGTTGTTGCTGGTAGTCCCTACTGCCGCAATATGTTTTTTCAAAGGGGATGATACCTCTAGAAACCATCAAGAGAGATATGACCGCCTTGGGAATTATCACTAAAAGCCTTTTAGTTCCTCCCATTTAGGTCCTTAAAATAGGGGCACGAAGTGAACAAGCTATGTGTCTTTTAAACACAGGCATGCATACAACCTAAATGTCATGTAAGCCTTTGTTGTATGATTATTTGAGGATATTGCCATGCTGTGTACATCCCCCTGTTGCGCTTTTGCGCATCTGCATCATGTCGTCACGCATGCGTTGTATGTTGGTCTCGTCTTTTGTCACAGGAAGCCGAAAGGTCAATATCACCTTCTTAACTGCACACATGGGGCACTGCACCCCCAAATGTGCAAGTAAGAAGAGATGATTTTCTGGGCTCTCGTGTCTGTAAATGCATTCATATCATGCATCGCATAAGCATCTCTTCATGACATTGTAGTGGACATATCGTTCCTGCATTTGTCACTTATCATTTCATACATTTCATTTTGCATAAGTCATTTCATCACCATGCATCTGCATCTTACATGTTTTTTGCATACCTTTTATTTTCATGTTTACTCATGCATGATCCTTGCGTTTTCCTCTGCAAAACAAAAACAAAAAAGGAAGCATGAAAGTTCACACTGCATTCTTAGTTGCACGTGTTAGGTATCATGAGCTAACCATGTTGGGATTATAAACCTGTTTCTCTTAAAAAAAACAACATAAATGATTGAACATGGTACCTAATGCATGGTTAACTAGGAAATGATGTTTCTTGGGGCATCTCAATCTCATAATTACATTTTCCATGCATAGCATGCGTATTCCCGAGTCTTTCATCCCTATGAAATGTTGTTGAAGTATTGGCGATCAGAATTGCCATTCCTTGGATTATAGGGTTGAACCAAGCTCATGCTTTTATGAAAAGGTTCATCAAGTTAAGTTGAAGTATGGAAGTAACCACCATGCAAAAATTGGGGCAAAAGATGGATCGAGTTACATTGCTGCTTCGTCTACTGCCAAACACATTTAGGACTGTTGATGTCCTTGTTACTTCTAGTTTCACCTTGGCAAAGATGTCATGGACCATGTTGAAAATCTAAATTGATTCAACCCTATGTCTTGCTTAAAAATTCGCAATACTTCAACTGTGCATCATTCGCATACATCCATGCTTTTCATTGGTTGCATTGCTCATTGCATTCTTTCCTTGAAAAAAAATGAACTTAATCATTGTTATCAAAAGGAAAGAACACGCTTTACGGTGCCGTTACCGAACCCGTGCTAGAGCTAGAGTAATGGGTGAAGTAGAGGAGGTGCAAAAGAAGATGAAGGCCGACATGGAGGCCATGAAAGAGCAAATGGCCACAATGATGGAGGCCATGATGAGCATGAAGAAGATAATGGAAGCCAATGCGGTTGCAATTTCCGCTACCAGTGCTGTAGCTAAGGTCAACCCGATGCCCCCATCTGGCCTCAACCAAATGAATCATCCAACCTCATATATGGTAGGCAAAGATTTGGGAAGTACGGGCGACCCCCATTATGCGCAAATTCAAAAAAAGCACGCCTTCCTGCCATATGGCTTGCCTCCCAACTATACACCACCCAATGTGGCATACACTCCCAGTGAGAATGTCAATAACTCCACTGCCATAATCATTGAGAGTCGACAACCCCAAACTGATCATGCACATGTCTCTCAAACCGTGGGGGAGACACATGAAATTCCTCACCACAATCTAGCCGACTTCGAGCCTTGCCTCGGATATGCCACTGAAGGGCAAGTAGTTGGTGGTATACTCCTGCAAAACACTTTGGAGGGCCCCCAATTTCTCCCCCAATCACAACCCTTGTACTCCACAACAGGTAAAATCCCTCCTATTATGGAAGGAATGGGAAAAGTTGGATCATCTAGAGGAAAGGCTCAAGGCCATTGAAGGAGGCGAAGATTATGCCTTTGCTAACCTAGAAGAGTTGTTCCTAGTACCCAATATCATCACCCCTCCCAAGTTCAAGGTGCCGAACTTTGACAAGTACAAGGGGACTACTTGCCCCAAGAACCATCTAAAGATGTATTGTCAGAAGATGATGGCATATGCAAAAGATGAGGAACTACTGATACATTTCTTCCAAGAAAGTCTTACTGGAGTAGCTGTTACCTGGTACACTAACTTGGAACCTTCCCGAGTCCATTCTTGGAAAGACCTAATGGTCGCCTTCGTTGGGCAGTATTAGTACAATTCTGATATGGCTCCGGATAGGATGCAACTACAGAACATGTGCAAAAAGGGGCACGAATCTTTCGAAGAATATGCCCAAAGGTGGAGAGATCTGGCAGCTCAAGTGGCACCTCCAATGACGGAGAAAGAGATGATCACAATAATAGTAGACACATTACCAGTGTTTTACTATGAAAAATGGTGGGGTACGCACCTTCAAGCTTTGCGGATTTGGTCTTCGCCGCGGAAAGGATCGAAGCAGGTCTCAAAAGAGGCAAATCTGATCATCATGCTTTGATAAATGCAAAAAAAAAAAAAAAAAAACTGGGGCAAATGAATAGGGTGAGAATGAGGGAGAAACCCATGTTGTGACTGCCATTCCTATACGACCAAGTTTCCCACCAGCCCAACAATGTCATTACTCAGCCAATAACAACCCTTCTCCTTACCCACCACCTAGTTATCCACAAAGGCCATCCCTAAATCAACCACAAAACCCACCTACCACACAACCAATGCTAAACACCACCTTTAGCACGAACCAAAACACCAACCAAGGAAGGAATTTAGCAGCAAAAAGCCTATAGAATTCACCCCAATTCTGGTGTCCTATGCTAACTTGCTCCCTTACCTACTTGATAATGCAATGGTAGCCATAACCCCTACTAGGTTTCCTCAACCTCCATTTTTCTGAGGATACGACTTGAACGCAACATGTGCATATCATGGAGGAGTTCCGTGGCATTCCATTGAGCACTCTATGACCTTGAAGCGTAAGGTGCAAAGTCTAATTAATGCAGGCTGGCTGAAATTTGAGGAGAATCGCTTGTGAATCCTAACATTGACAAGAAACACCACACATGGAGCAATTTTGGAAGCTGTTGTTAGATGTCTCTAATGACTCATCAGGATTTTCAAGTTTATGCCATTATTGTAAACAACAGTTACAATACTAAATAAAATGGATAAATTTGACATCTTTGTCCCTCATCCTCTTACAAATACATCTTTGCTTTTTCAACTTTCACCGGAATGTGAGTGCAAGCCATTGGTTTGTTTGCTCAAGTGACCTGCGCTCCCGAGTGTTGACTTCCAAGACCGTTCAATCAGAGATTACTCGTCTTGCACGTTGGTGGGGGTGCCGTAAAACAACGAGTAAAGTTCAAAACAAATAAGTTTCAAAATAAAAGAAAGAAAAACATTCGATTGACTGTGTTTTCAAGTAAAATATAGACATTCATGTGACCTCATTTATCATTCCGGAAAGTTTGTCTTTTTTAGAGAGAAGTGAGTTATCAAGAATAAGTGTCATTTGACTTAATCCCATAAAAAAATCCTTCAACTATTTCTCGTCCTTGAAAAATTCTTTTTGCGAGAATCAAACCGCCTCTTTCATTCTTCCTTGCTACAAGGTTGTGAAAACAAAACAACGATGGATACCTCAGAGCCCTACACTGGGGCAATGAAAGACACCATGCATAAACCTCAAGCGAACCTAGGGGCAAATTAGAAGTTCTCACCCAATAGGTTCCCAGCTACAAGGTCATGATGAAAGATAACAATTGGTAGCTCAAAGCCATACACTGGGGCAATGAGGGGCACCGTGCATGAGCCTTAAGCGAACCTATGGGCAGATCAAAATTTCTCACCCGTCGATGTTTTTAAACAAAAAAAAGGGGGGGACAAACCATAGGATTTCAATGGATTGATTAAATGTCAAACGGCTCCATTGCCATCACTCCAAAATGTTCAAGTGTTTAAATCAAACAGAACATACACTCTGAGGGAGTTCCCGGAGAGATTTGCAAAAGATAGAATGAGGTTGCATGAATTATCACTGATGTGCCATTATTTTCTTCTATTTCTTAACCCTTTTTGCACCATTTTAAGTACTGATTAATCTTAATTGTCAAATTAATTAGGCAATTTTATTATTTGGGCCCATTAAGCTAATTTGATGTTTATAATCTAATTTTAGGAATTAATGAAACATTGGGCTTGAATCCAGAATTGGGCTTGGACTGGAAGGGGGCAGACTATTTTATTCTACAAAATTAGATCTTATCTTATCTTTATCTTATCTAGATATTATTTAGATTAGATCTCATCTAGATATTATTTAATCTAGATCTTATATTATCTTTATCTTATCTAGATATTATTTAGATTTGATCTCATCTAGATATTATTTAATATAGATCTTATCTTATCTTATCTTATCTAGATTTGAATTTAATTTATTTATGGGTTTGGATTTAAAAGAGATTTGTAAGCTTTGGGGGCTGAAAAACTATATAACAACACCAAGGTTCTAGTTTAGCTCTCTCTTCTCTCTTTCTCCTCTCTCTCTTCTATTTTTCATTTTTTTTACAATTCCAGTTCAGACTTTTAGTTTTATCAATAAAATTTCGTTCTCTATTTGATTAATGAAAGGCGAAGTCCCCTGCGTTGTTTTCTCTTGAGGATCAAGCACAATTTTCTTTGAGGTTCTATCAATACTGTTAAATTCTGTTCAGTTTTTCCTCTCCACTAATTACTCTGAATTTGTTGCTATTAATTCATGCATGCTTAGTGCTTGATTAATTGTCTCTGCGCTTAATTTACGTTCATGCTTAATGATCGTTTATGAGTAATTGGTGTATGTGATCTTAATCACATAATGAATGCCTTATGTTGAATTTCGCTTAGTAATTTAATTTATGGTTGGATTAAGTGGTTGAACTGAATAAGGATAAATTCTCACAACCTAGGATAAGAGACTTGCTTGTGAATCAAGGGGAAGCAACATATTTTAATTCTAATATTTTCTAATCAAATTTTACTCGTTGTTTAATTTACAAAAGCAAACAACCCCCCCCCCCCCCCCAGTTTGTTACTATTTCCTACTATCTGTTATGAACATTTGGTTTATCATTGCTCGTTGGGAAACGACCAAGGATCACTTCTTAGTTACTACATTTTAATATTTATTTGATTCGGGTACAACCTCGATCAAATTTGGCGCCGTTGTCCGAGAGCAATGTCCAAAGGTTCATAATAGCTAGTGTCGTGTTAGTGTTTAATTCTTTCGTGTTTTATGTTTAATTGTTAGTGTTGTGATAGTGTGTGTGTTAGTGTTGTTTAGTGTCTTGGTATTTTGTTTTCTGTGTGTTCTGTTTTAGTTTTTCTGCTAAGCGCTTCCCCTGTTTCAGTTTTGGGTGTTTTGCTGTGAATAGTATTTTGCGACGGATTTAGCGACCACTTTTGCTTGCGGCAAAACAGGGTAGTAGTAGAAATCATGTAGCGACGGATTTTAGCGACCACCCTTGCTGAATTATTTGGGATTTTTTGTTTTAGTAGCTAGAGTTGTTATTTTGGGCTGAATTTTTTTGTGGTAACTTCTTTTAATCTATATTTTGTGGGAAAAATAGTTGGAGCCCTTAGTTTGGTCAAATTTGAAAGTTTCAAAAAAGTAGCAAATTTGATTTTTGTCAAAACTTCAAACGGCCATAACTTTTGCTCCGATTATCAGAATCGCAATTATTATATATGTATTTGGGGTAGAAAAAAATTTCCCATGCCATGGTAGCTGGCCATAGGCCGTCTGAGGTCTCCTTCTTCCAAAAGTTGAAATTCTGTCAAAAGTTTTTTTATTTTCCAAGTATTATTCTCTTATTTTTCTTAACTTATCATTTTTAGCTTCTATAGTTAGACTTTGAATTTTTATTTGAATTTTTTTGTGCTATCTTCCCATCATTTTATAAGGTTTCTCACTAAATTTCAAGTCATTTGGATATCAGTTAATGGTAGCTATAGTTCAAACCTACACTGTTACTTGGATAAGAAGTCAACTAGTTGTGCATGCTGAATGTAGTATATGACTAGAGGCAATCCATCACTTACAATCCTTTGATCCTGGGATAGATAGGACTTTTCATAGATTAGTTAGACATCATTTAGTAACTTTTGAGCATCCTGAGCATTCTGTTATTGGTGATTTTGAGCATTATTGTTTTGAACATTCTGAGAACATGACACAACCTCCATCCCGTGAGAGGACTCTAAGGGAAATGGCTGGACCTGATTTCACCTATGAAATCTTGTGCATCTAATACCTTGATGTGGATGTCCCATATGTTCTGAAAACTGGACGGATCCATTTGCTTCCAAAGTTTCATGGCCTTGTAGGTGAAGACCCGCACAAACATTTGAAAGAATTCCATATTGTCTGCTCCACCATGAAACCCCCAGATGGCCAGGAGGATCACATATTTCTGAAGGCTTTTCCTCATTCTTTAGAGGGAGTGGCAAAGGACTGACTTTATTACCTTGCTCCACAGTCCATCACGAGCTGGGATGACCTCAAGAGAGTATTCTTAGAAAAAATTTTCCCTGCTTCCAGGACCACGACCATCAGAAAAGATATTTCAGGAATTAGGCAACTCAGTGGAGAGAGCCTATATGAATACTAGGAGACATTTAAAAAATTATGTGCCAGTTGCCCTCACCACCAGATTTTAGAGTAGTTTCTTCTCCAATATTTTTATGAAGGACTCAGTAACATGGAGAGAAGTATGATAGATGCTGCCAGAGGTGGAGCCCTTGGAGACATGACCCTTGCTGAAGCCAGAAATTTAATTGGGAAGATAGCTTCAAACTCCCAGCAATTTAGTGCCAGAAGTGATGCTATTGTCATTAGAGGAGTGCATGAAGTAGCCACAAATTCATCTTCATCAGCCGAGACTAAGAAGCTTGAAGGTAAACTAGATGCCTTGGTTAACCTGGTAACCCAACTGGCCATGAATCAAAAATTTGCACTTGTCGCCAGACTTTGTGATTTATGCTCCTCTGCCGACCACCACACAGACCTTTGCCCTTCTATGCAACAATCTGAAGCAATTGAACAGCCTGAAGCTTATGTTGCAAACATCTACAATAGACCTCCTCAACCTCAGCAGCAAAATCAACCACAACAGAACAATTATGACCTCTCCAGCAACAGGTACAATCTCGGGAGGAGGAAGTATCCCAACCTTAGATGGTCGAGTCGTTCACAACACCAGCAACAACAACAGCCTTATTTTCAGAATGCTGTTGGCCCAAGCAGACCATACGTTCCTCCACCAATCCAGCAGCAACAACAACAACAACAAAAACAACAGCCCCAGAAACAACAAACAGTTGAGGCCCCTCCGCAACCTTCCCTTGAAGAACTTGTGAGACAGATGACTATGCAAAACATGTAGTTTCAACATGAGACCAGAGCCTCCATTCAGAGCTTAACTAATCAGATTGGACAATTGGCTACACAGTTAAATCAACAACAGTCCTCGAATTCTGACAGATTACCTTCTCAATCTGTCCAGAATCCCAAAAATGTGAGTGCCATTACATTGAGGTCAGGAAAGGAGTGTCAAGGACCTCAACCAGCAATATTTTCCTCATCCGCAAATGAACCTGCCCAACTTCACTCTACCCTAGAAAAAGATGATGACAAAAATTTAAAGAGTAAGTTACCTAACAATTTTCTATGCAGGTGAATCTAAAGAGAGCAGCATATCCCTCTTCCATTCCCTCCAAGAGCGATTTCCAAAAAAAAATATAAGAGGTAGACAAGGAGATCTTGGAAGCATTTAGAAAAGTAGAGGTAAACATACCTCTGCTGGATGCAATAAAGCAAATTCCAAGATATGCTAAATTCTTGAAGGAGCTGTGCACTAATAAGCGGAAGCTTAAAGGAAGTGAAAGAATTAGTATGGGCAGAAATGTCTCCGCATTGATTGGTAAATTTGTTCCCCAAATCCCTGAAAAATAAGTTTGACAATGCCATGCTAGATTATAGGGAACAATAAGTTTGACAATGCATTGATCCAGGTACATTCAGCATACCTTGTATTATAGGGAACAATAAGTTTGACAATGCCATGCTAGATTTATGAGCTTCTGTTAGTGTTATGCCTCTGTCTATTTTTAATTCTCTATCTCTAGGTCCTTTGCAGTTGTCATACCCTAATTTCATCCGGGGACTATTGTTTGATGGCATGTAACCTTTGGTTGACCGCTTCGAGGTACTTGGCACCCTTTGTTGCACAATACGTCTGAGACATGCCGAAAATCAAAAGGAAGCATTGTTACGCAATCCGTGAAATTCCGTAACATGCCGGAAATCAAAAGGAAGTATTGTTACGCAATCTGTGAGTTTTCGTAACATTCCGAAAGCTAAAAAAGGAGTAATTACATGACCCATAAGGTTCCGTAAGCTTACAGGAAGAAAACAAGTATTGTTACGAAATTCGTAAAGTTTCGTAACGTTACGGAAAAAGAATCACCAAAAAAGCAAAGGGGTGTATTTAGTAAAAAAGGGGTGCAAATAGAAACCAAGCCCACTTGGGCCTTCCAGATTGTTCCTCCAGTAGGCGGTTGCTTCTGGAGGAAGCAACCTGGCTCGCCTGGGCGAGCTGGGTGGCAAGCTCCTCCCCTATTTTCCTATAAATAGAGGGAGGAGTGAAGAAGAAAAGGGTTAAGCTCTCTTGGCATTTCGTAATCACTTAAAATTGGTGAGGAAAATTGTTTCCGTGAAGAAAATCCAAGCCGAGGCGCTTCCATAATGTTTCTGTGGGTGATTTCGTGAAGATTTTCAGCCGTTCTTCACCGTTCGTTCTTCGTCGTTCTGCGGTCTTCAACCGGTAAGTTCCCGAAATCGAACTTTTCAATTCATTCTATGTACCCTTGGTGGTCCCCATTTGTTTCGCATACTTTTATTTTCGTTTCATTTACTTTCGGTACCCCCTTTTGACGTGCTTCAGTCATTTACTTAAGTCATTTTCTCGCCTAATCAAAAAATAAAATAAATTTCCACCGATCATTTGATTTGTAATATCTGTTAATTTGCGTTAAAATAAAATCTGACCGTTCGGTCATGCCGTAACCACGTTGGAAACCAAAAAGAGGTAAAATAATAATATAATAAAAAAAATATCTTTTAGTAAAATAAAACAAAAAAAATGCAATCGGACGTTTCTCTTTGGGATTTCAGTTTTTTGATTGAATTGACTAATAACTAAAGTGAAACTAAGGCTAAAATCAACTCGCAAAGTCAAGCTCGTCTGCAAAAAATCACTAAAAAGGATTTTAAGGTTCGATACCTCAGTTTTTCTCACCAAGTAAAAATGGGTCATTTTAAGGTCCAACGCCTTAAAAGGACCTCCTTCCAAGTAAAAAGAATCGCTTGATTTTCCTTTTAGAAAGAACTACGTAGGTCTGATTTCCTCTTCGATGGAGGGTACGTAGGAGCAAGACCCCCGCTTTTGTCGACCTCAAAAATAAAAAAAGAAATAAAAGTTTAGATACACAATTTCACACAATTCTAATTTAAGGCTGTTGTCCTTTGGGACAAACGTGAGAGGTGCTAATACCTTCCTCAAACATAAATACAACTCCCGAATCTGGAATATTCTTTATGACCGGTTTCCTTCGATTTTTCCGATGTTTTCCACAAATAAACATTGGTGGCGACTCCGTGCATTTTCCTCCTTTGGAAGACGCACCCGTGAGCCTCGCCTCGCTCGCCCACAAAAGGGTAGGTTGCGACAGCAGTCAACTGATGTGGTAATTCATTTGGCTAATAGAAGTGTTGCCTATCCTGCTGGTTTCATAGAGGATGTCTTAGTTAGAGTTAGTGAACTGATTTTCCCTGTTGATTTTTATATTTTGAATATGGAGGAGGGATTTTCTAAAGGATCAGTTCCCATCATTCTAGGAAGACCTTTTATGAAAACTGCTAGAACTAAGATAGATGTATATGCAGGCACACTATCTATGGAGTTTGGTGATATAACTGTTCATTTTAATAACCTTTTATTAGTATTTTTAGTGATTTTTTAGAAATTTGCATAGAGGTGTTGATGGATGATTTCACTGTATATGGATCCTCTTTTGATGTTTGTTTGGATAGTCTGGAAAAGGTTTTGAATAGATGCACTGAAACTAACCTTGTTCTAAATTTTGAAAAATGTCATTTTATGGTTGAGCAAGGTATAGTTTTAGGCCACATTATTTCCAATAAGGGCATTGAAGTAGATCCTGCAAAAATTTCTGTTATTTCACAATTGCCTTACCCCTCTTGCGTGCGAGAGGTGCGATCTTTTCTTGGTCATGCAGGATTCTACAGGCGCTTTATAAGAGATTTTAGCAAGGCACCTGATTGGACAACTCTATTTGAGCTAATGTGCGATGCATCCAATTGCACATTGGGGGTTGTCCTTGCTCAAAAGATTTCCTTACTTCAGCTTACTTCTTTTCCACCATGACTTAGGGAGTTTTTCTTTTCCTATCTCCTCCTTTACTTTTATTACATTTGTCCTATTCTATTTGATGGTTTAATTGCTTTTAATCTTTTACTTGTGCTACATTGAGGACAATGTGTTGTTTAAGTATTGGGGGGGGGGGGGGGAGTGTTCTTTGGTTTTGCTAGTTTTGTTAAATTTGTTAATTTTGTTAGTTTTGTTGGGTTTCTAGTTTAATATTTTAGGTCAATTCTATTTGCATGTACAACTTTGCATATTTTTCTTTGAATTATAGGATATGTTCAAGAAATGGGTAATTGTTCTGAAAATAAAAGTCTCTTGACATTTTGTGATTTGAAATCCCTGTTTTTCCTCTACATGTCATGATAGTTTTGAAAGCTCAATTTGAAAGTGATAAGTTTACCTTTGTGAGAATTTGAGCCATCCATCACCATAATCTTTTGGTGTGTTTTGCCCCATTGGTTTCTTGCACAATAGCCTTGGCTTGATTCTTGTTGATGCTTCCTAATTCACATGCATATTTGGAAATGATTTAGGCAATTTTGTTCTTATAGACTTCTAGCCAAATTGACTTACCTTGAATTAATTCCTTTGATAGCCCCTTTCAGCCTATGTTCCCCTTTCTTTTGTTTGAAGCTCATTACAAGCCTTAAGTGAAAAACCATGATATCACCCTACCCTTAAGGAATTTTGGAGCATTGGAATTGTTTTGGGAATAAGTTGGGAATAAGTGTGGGGGGTATGTTTCATTAGAAGATATAATTTTTGGCCATGCTTAATGTTTTATTTTGGCCATGCTTGATGTATCTGTATATTGCCTAGTTCTTGCTTTATTCTTCAAATTTGTATTGTTAAAAAAATGAAAATAAATAAATAAATAAATTTTAAAAAAATTGAAAAAAAAATTCAATTGCTGCAAATTCTGCAAATTCGTACTATTCAAAAAAAAAAGAAGAAAAGAAGTGAAGTTGAATAAATGAGGTGTTGTTATGAGGACTTGATTTGGGAGCCTTGACTACTAAAAAAAAGGCTTTCTACATCGGTCAATTAACATTGGTTATTGCAAAAACCGATGTTAACGAAAGTGCGGTGGCATTTTTGTAAATAAATGGAGTTACTTAACATCGGTTTTATAAAAACCGATGTTAACTACTTAATGTTAACATCGGTTATTTAAATAACCGATGTGAACATGATGTTAGGATGAATATGTTAACATCGGTTTTGTAAAAACCGATGTTAACTTCATAGTGTTAACATCGGTTTTGACAAAACCGATGTTAAGGAGTTGAACTGAACATCGGTTTTTTGAGAAACCGATGTTACCTTGTTGATGTTAACATCGGTTTTTACAAAACCGATGTTAACAGATTCATCCTAACATCGGTTATCCTTAAAAAACAAATGTTGATGTTGTTATGTTAATAAGTTAAAATGTGTTGAAATTTCACAACTCGCGCGCTCGAAAACCCTGCTGCACTTTCTCTTCTCTTTCTCCTCCCACCTGAAATCTGCCGGAAACCGCTCGGTCGACCCCCACATTGCCCCACATTGATTTCGATACTGTCGGAAACCGCTCGCTGGAACCCACAGAACCTCCTATCGAAGAAAAGTCGAAGAAAACCCTACACTGTTGTTGGAACTGTGGGTCGAAGAAAACCCTACACTGCTCTTGGAACTGTGGGTCGAAGAAAACCCTACATTGCTCTTGGAACAGTCGTGGGTGCTCAAAGCTCAAAGCTTTCTACGCTGCCAGTTAACAAGGTATGAGCTCTACCTTAGTTTGTTGCTCTTCTTAGTAAGTTCTTAATCAGTGCGGTGGCATTGTCCGAAGGTTCTTATCAAATTATTGGATAATTTTTGTCCACTTGGCTAATCATATAAAAGTATCAATAAGAATTGTAATGTGGGGTTTCATTTTGTTGTGGCAGTTGATTGTGCTTTACGTGGTTTTCAAGCTTGACGAGAGTTACACGCCGAGCAAAGTTTCCATCCGTGCCGGTGATGGTTTTCACAACTTGAAGGTAAATTTTTATTTTATTGGTTTGTGTTTGATTGGGATGATTATGCTTAATTATTTGGTGTTGACTTTGGGAACATTTTTAGGAGATTAAGACCGTGGAACTCGTGAAGCCAACTGGGTGGGTTGATCTATCCTTGTCTGGAGCTGATCCTAGGTAAGTATAGTGTTCTTTCTGTATCCAGTTTTTGTTGGTTTAAGTTTGTATCCAGTTTTTGTTGTTTGGAAGCCTGGATTTTTGTTTTCAACCAAATTTTGTGTGCATGTTTTGGTAGATTTCTAGCATAGAGTGAAAATGAATTAGTATACTTTTCTTCATTTTTTTCTATAAAAAATTAGTGATGTTCATATTAATTGAATGATTTGCTTTCATTGGAAAAGATTGTCATATCTTTTTCTTCCAGTGTCTAAAATTAAGTGGTTACAGGTATTATAGAATACCCCTGTCATCCCTAATACTTTATTTGTAATTTGTAACAACACAATGCTTGAAAAACCTTTTTGGTCTATGCTAGAAATTAATGCCATCAGGACCTGGGCTCTTGTCATTGCCATATTCCCAAACAACATTCTGAATTTCAATCTCCTGAAAAGGGGCCACAGGCATGGAATTCTGCTGTTGGTCTATGGTTTTGAAATTGATACCATCAATCTTAGGTCTCTAAAAATATGCTTCTTGGAATCTGTTGGAGAAGAAGGTTCTAATTTCTTCCTTCACCTTATTAGGTTCATCTGTCCATTCACCTTCAATGAGTAGTCCTTTGATGCAATTTGTATTTCTATTTGCATTCACCTTGATATGGAAAAATCTAGTGTTGCAGTCTCCCTCCTTTAACCATCTTGATCTAGATTTGTGCCTAAGCAATGCTTCATGGGCCTGGGCAGCCACCCACAAATCTTCCTGCAGCTTCTTTCTTCTTGAAATTTCCAAATCAGTCATCTGTCTATGCAATGTGTCCTCCTCTAATTTATTAAGCTCCACTTCCAAGTGCTGGACTTTTTTAAAGATATCCCCACATTCTTCCTTGTTCCATATCTTTAATCTGCACTTCAACCTTTTGATTTTTTCTTTTAATACATATGCTCCCCATCCTGAAACTTGGGCAGAATTCCAGCATTGATTGACTACTTCTTTGAAAGAATTATCTGTTAGCCAGCAGTTTAATATCCTAAAAGGTTTAGGACCCCAATCCACATTTTTAGCTTTAATTAGAATAGGACAATGATCTGAATAGGAATAGAACTGATTTCCTCCATAAACTGCACAGCTAAATCACTTTCATGATCAAATAAGTTCCTCCTACACTTCATGTCCCACCTCCAACTATCATGAGTAAATTCACCTATCTCTGAAATGAGAGATTTTTGTTGTCTACTAATCAGGAAAAACTGATTATATTTCTGCTCAAGAGTGCAGTCTTCCCCTAGCCACTTATCTGTCCAAAATTTGATTTTTCCCCCACATCCAACCTTCCAAGTCAAATGGTTTTGAAAAATACTGTGATCAGACTGGTGATACAACTTTCTAAGGTCCCTCCACCAATGAGAATAACCCCCTTTGTCTCTACTATTTTGGAATTCTGACCAACCTCCATATTTAGAGTTTATAATTCTGGCCCAAAGCTGCTGCTGATCAGATGCAAAGGCCCATATCCATCTTCCCATCAAAGCTACATTGAATTTCAAAATATCCTTGATCCCCAAACCCCCATCAGTCTTGGGCAGACAAATATCAGCCCACTTCACCCAAGGAATTTTCTTATGGTCATTATCTCCACCCCACAGAAAATTCCTTTGTAAGGATATCAATCTTTGAACTATCCTTTGAGGTATCTTGAAAAAGGAGAGGAGATAAATTGGAAGAGCATTCAGGACAAAATTTATAAGGGTGATCTTCCCACCCATGGATATATCTTTCTGGGCCCATTTGGATAATTTAGATTCAAATTTATTGATGAGAGGCTCCCACACCAGCTGGCTTGAAGGATTAGCCCCAATAGGAATGCCTAGATAGTAAAAAGGATAATCCATTTGCCTACAATTCAGGATATGGGTTGCTTCAAGAGCCCAATTGACTCCACCTCCTAAGATCCCAAACTGACTTTTAACAAAATTAATCTTTAGGCCAAAAGACAATTCAAAGCCTCTAAGCAAAGCCTTCAAAACATAGACATTCTCCCAGGCAGCCTCACCCACAAAAACAGTATCATCAGCATACTACAATATATTGGTAGCTTCCTTTTTCTTTCCAACTAAGAAACTGCTATGGAGATTTTTCTGGACTGCTTCCCTCATCATAGCAGTGATTCCTTCACCTACTATGTTGAAAAGAAAATGAGCTAAAGGGTCCCCTTGTCTCAGCCCTCTTGTAGGGACAAACTCCTTAGAAGGGCTACCATTAATTAGAACTGATATGGTTGTTGATTGGAGGCAGGCTGATATCCATTTTCTCCATTTTAGGCAAAAACGCAACCTAAACAACATATAATCCAAGAAAGACCAAAACACTGAGTCATAAGCCTTTTCAAAATCGACCAAGACACTTTGTGCTTTAAAATGAGCCTTCTAATGGCAGCCCACTTAATCCCCCTCCCCAAACCTCTGGAATTATAAGATAGGATGATCATGATTGATGTTTTTTAATTCCCCTCTCAGCTGCCATCATATCATCTCTATTTTCCATATCCAATATAAGCCTCTTAACCTTATTGGCATCTTCCCCATAAGTCAAGCCCATTTCCTTTAAAAGAGCACATTGCAGCTCTATTGGGTCCTATTGTATTGAAGGCATGGAATCAATTTTAGAAACTGAGTTTGAGTCCACAGCTGGTTCCTTAAACTGTTGGGCCTTTCCATTACTTCTCAACACCTCCTTTCTTCTCACATAACTTTGTGGTAGAATGAGTTGGGCCACTTATCCGCTGGCCCACTTCCTCACTTGCTACCTTTAAGTCATATTGACCAATGGGAACATTGACCCTACTTTTCTTCTTTATATTCGAATTGTTGCTATAAGGCAGAATTACCTCAAGAGGCAAATCCTTCTCCTTATCCCCCTCTATGGCCATTTCGTTTTTTTTGAACGGCCAAAATTATATTAAATATATAATAGAAGTTACATAGTACCTGAAGTACTACAAGAAGCCACATGAGGTAAGATCTCCTGGAACAGAAAGGCAATTAAAACTATCCATCAACCCAACAGAAACAATACATCCCAGCCCAACAACATAAACACTACATAAAAGCCAAAGCCATAGATGAGGACCATTGGTGAAAAGGAACATTAAAATCCTTTTCCCACCCCCTCATCCAAGACCAAGAGAGGAAAATTGTATTATCCACCAGCTTCGAGATGAAAAAAGGATGATTGTTGAAGATAATGTCATTTCTGAGCTTCCATATTGATGTTGTAGCTGCTATCCACCAAATTTTCCACCTTCTGTTGGTATCCTTTAATCCTGCCATGGGAGAGTGCTGAAGGAAATTATCCATAGGCCTACAATGGAACACTCTAGGTTCCTTAACCCACGAATTAAATTCCCACCATAGAGGCATAACTTTATGACACAAGAAGAACAAATGAGAGGCAGATTCAGCTTTGTTTTGACAAAAGGGGCAAAGATCATTTTCAATGGTAACATGCCTCCTAATTAAATTATCCTTAGTGGGCAATCTGTCCCACAGAAGTCTCAAAGCAAAAACTAGAGCTCTAGGAGGGATTTTGATGTTCCATAGGTGCTGGAAACCAAGACACTGATCTTCATCAAGATGTTCAACTTTGACACAAAGATAGGCAGAATTGGTAGAGAAAATTCCATTAGGGTCAGCTCCTCACACCCAAGAGTCTTTCAAACTTGCAGATGGACTAATTGCAGCAGTTTGATCAATAAACTCTGAGGCTCTTCCCATTTCATTATCAAATAGATTGCGCCTCCAAGAAAAGCTCCATTCCCACCCAAATTCACAAAAGGATCCCATGCTTGCCACTGTCTGAAATTTTTGAGATGAGATTTGGTACAATTCAGGAAATTTATCTTTTATCCTTATTCCACCTTCCACCCAAGAGTCTTCCCAAAAAAGAATTTGATCACCCCTACCCAGCTTCCAAATGAATTGGCTGGAAACATCTTCCATACTGCTGTGATTAATAGTGGACCTCAAATCAGACCAACAGTATGAGAAATACTGTCTTGTGGGCCCCTCAGGTAAGCCTCTCCATCCCTTGTACTTTGAAATTAAAATTCTATTCCATAGTTGATTTGGATGCTGAAACATCGTCCATTTCCATTTGATTAAGAGAGCTTTCTAGAAAGCTTTAATGTCTTTAACTCCCAATCCTCCCCTTTCTCTAGGAGCACACACTTGACTCCATGCCACCTAAGGTATCTTCTTCCCTTCTTGATTACCACCCCAAAGAAAATTTCTTTGGGTGGTAGTGAGCTTGTTAATCAATGCTGAAGGAGCCCTGAAAAAAGACATGCACAACAAGGGCAGAGCTATTAAGACAACATTAGTTAGGGTGATTCTGCCAGCCATTGATATACTTCTCTGCCTCTATTTGTTCAATCTAGCCTCGAATTTATTGATAATAGGTTCCTACACCACCTTCCTTCTCAGACTGACACCTATAGGCAGCCCAAGATAGCAGAAAGGAAGTTGTAGTGGACCACAGTTCAAGAAATCAACAGCAAATCTGATCCACTGTTCAGATTGACCAATTGCTTCGAGTTGGCTCTTAGAAAAATTGATTCTTAGGCCAGAAGCTATTTCAAAGCTTCTAAGAATAGCCTTGATAACACAAACATTATCCATAGAAGCTTCCCCAAAGAAGATGGTGTCATCCGCAAACTGGAGAATATTCACTGGACCTTGTTCTTCCCCACCATAAAGCTGTGAAATAAGTTTCTAGACACTGCTTCCCTCATCAATCCTGTTAACCTTTCAGCAACCAAGACAAATAATAAAGGGGCCAAGGGATCCCCTTGTCTCAATCCTCTCCGAGGCTTAAATTCATCAGTTGGGCTTCCATTTACAAGGATGGATATTGAGGCTGATGTGAGGCATCCTTTAACCCAACCAATCCACCTTTCATGAAACCTCATTCTTCTCATCATATAAAATAGGAATTGCCAAGGCACAGAGTCATAAGATTTTTCAAAGTCCACTTTAAACACCAAGCAAGATTTCTTTAGCCTCCTAGCCTCCTCAACAACCTCACTAGCAATCAAGACTCCATGTAGCAGTTGTCTACCCTTAACAAATGTTGACTGTCTTTCATCAATAAGGTGATTCAAAACCTTACTAAGCCTATTAGATAGGATTTTAGCAATAATCTTGTATACACAGCCTATGAGGGATATAGGTCTAAAATGACTAATATGTTGAGGATCCCTGAGCTTAGGGATAAGAGCAATGAATGAAGAATTGAGGCCCTTAGGAAAAGCAACATTCCATGAAATTCTGCCAAAAACCTTAAGAATTCAGGTTTCAGCTCATTCAGAAAATGCTTAATAAATTTGAAATTAAGCCCATCTGGCCCTGGGCTTTTATCATTGCCACAGGCCCACACTGCAGAATATATCTCCTCCTCTTTAAATGGCTCAACCATCAAGTCTCTCTGGATTGGGGACAGGACATTAAAAGAAACTCCATCTAAATTGGGTCTGAGCAAATGAGGTTCAGAAAATCTGCTCTGAAAATGTTGCTTGACTTTAGCCTTAATCAGTTAGGGTTTTCTACCCAAGAACCATCAATCAGCAGCCCCCTCACAGCATTTCTCCTTCTGCTGTTGTCATACCCTAATTTCGTCCGGGGACCTTTGCTTGATGACATGCGACCTTTCTTTGGTCCTTGCGAGGTGCTTGGCACCCATCATTAGGCAATTTGTGAAATTCCAGGACATGCCGGAAAACCAAAAAAATATTGATGCACAATCCGTAAGTTTCCGTGACACACCGGAAATCAAATGGAAGCATCGTTGCATAATTAAGTGAGGTTCCGTAACATTCCGTAAGTCAAAAAGGGGATGATTATGTAATCCGCAAGGTTCCGTAACATTACGGAAAGAAAACAAGTATCGTTACAAAATTCATAAGTTTCCGTAACTTTACGAAAAAAGAATCACAAAAAAAAGCAGAGGGGGTGTACTTAGTAAAAATAGGGGTGCAAATAGCACCCAGGCCCACTTGGGCCCTCCAGAATATTCCTCCAGAAGGCTGTTGCTTCTGGAGGAAGCAACCTGGCTCGCTTGGGCGAGCTGGGCGGCAACCACCTCCCCTATTTTGCTATAAATAGGGGAGGAAGTGAAGAAGAAAAGGGTTCAGCCCCGTTGGCACTTCTCTCTCTTTCGAATTTGCTTGGAAAAATTGTTTCCGTGAAGAAAATCTAAGCCGAGGCGCTTCCGAAACGTTTCCGTAACGTTTTCCGTGAGGAATTTCGCGAAGGTTTTCGACCGTTCTTCGACGTTCTTCATCGTTCTTCGATCTTCAACGGGTAAGTACCTCGAACCAAGCTTTTCGATTCATTCTATGTACCCGTAGTGGTCCACATTGTGTTTCGCGCATTTTTATTTTCGTTTTGTTTACTTTTTATACCCCCTGTTGACATGCTTAAGCCATTTTACTTAAGTCATTTCTCGCTCAACTAAAAAATAAAATTAATTTCCACCGAACGTTTGAATTGTATTATCCGTTAACTTCGGTTAAAATGAATTCCGACCGTTCGGTCGTGCCGTAACCACGTTGGAAATAAAAAAAGAGGTAAAAAATAATATAATAATAAAAAAAACATCTTTTAGTAAAATAAAGCGAAAAATCAATCGGACGTTTTCTCTTTGGAATTTCTCATTCTTAATCGAATTGACTAATAACTAAAGTGAAATTAAGGCTAAAATCAACTCGCCTAGTGATGCAATCCTACCCCGCAAGGGCATTGGATAGAAAACTCCAAGTAGATTGGGCCAGAGATGCAAGAGAAGGCCCTAGGGTTCTTATGAGCCTTAGGGTAGTTTTCGGGCCCATGGGCTAAGTACGAGCCCACTTATCTTTGTAAATATTAGATTAAGGTTTCATTATTTTTGGGCCTTGTATTTAGGGCTCCATAATGTAGGTAGGGTACCCTAGAAATATAGGATTTTTCAGCCCTTGTATTTTAGGGCACCTAGACTAGTTTTTGTATTAGGGGTAGTTTTGTAATTTCACATGCACTAAGTGGATATTTGATTGGTGTGGTTGGAAATAAATTTAATTGAATTGGTAGAAGCCCAATCCAATTAAATTTTAGAGGGAGGGTGAGCATTTGCTTACTACACCCCATTGCCACATCATATAGTCACACTTTGTGCATGTCCTTCATGCTTTTCATGCCTCATGACACCTAAGCACACTTAGTGGAGAATCTTGGAATTGATCTTGGATTAGTGGGCTGAACCATAACTAAAATTCACTAATCATAATTAGTGAAATTTTGGCTCCAAAGTTTGGCTCCACAAATTCAATTTCAAATTCAAGTGAAATTTGAATTTCCCTCCAATTTTGTGTGACACTTAGGCTATAAATAGAGGTCATGTGTGTGCATTTTTTTCAACTTTGATGATTTGAATATTAAACTTCAGATTTTAAAGCTCATTTAGAGCACAAAATTTCGTGCTCTTCTCTCCCTCTCCCTTCATTCATCTCCTTCTTCCTCCAAGCTCTTATCCATGGCCTCCTATGGTGGTGAGCTTCTTCTAGACTCATCTTCTCCTTGAAGTGGCGTCTCCTCTCTCTTTCCCTTTCTCCATTCCGCTGCCATTCATCTTCCAAGAAGCAAAGGAATCCATTGATGAAGAAGATCCTAGGTATACAAGCTCCAATGGAGCTTGCATCACCTAGTCAAGCTCGTCTAC
The DNA here is from genome assembly GCF_000004515.6 of Glycine max. Lineage (NCBI taxonomy): Eukaryota > Viridiplantae > Streptophyta > Magnoliopsida > Fabales > Fabaceae > Glycine > Glycine max. The sequence continues at coordinate 16,051,663 of NC_038245.2, forward strand.
AAAAATAGGCTTTTGAAGTTTGTCATTTCAATTTCTCACTAAGTAAAATGGATCATTTTTAAGGTCCAACGCCTTAAAATGATCACCACTTAAGCAAAAAAAAGAATCACTTGACAAAAAGAAAGAACTACGTAGGTCTGATTTCCTCATCGCAAAATTGAGGAATACGTAGGAGCAAAGGGAAACACCCTTGTCGACCACAAAAAAGAAAAAAATATAAAAAAGGTATAAAAGATATAAGGACATAAAAGGGAACGTAAAAATCAAAGTCATGTTTGCACATTCGATTAAAGGCTGCCGTCCCTTGGGACGGACGTGTGGGGTGCTAATACCTTCCCCGTACGTAAATACAACTCCCGAACCTTTTGCTTAAAAAGTTCGTAGATTGCGTCTTTTCCGGTTTTTTCGACGTTTTCCTCAAATAAACGTTGGAGGCGACTCCGCGCGTATTCCTTTCGTGGAACACGCATCCCGCGAGTCAAGCGTCGCCCTCCCGCCGAAGGGTAGGTTGCGACAGTTGGCGACTCCACTGGGGACTGTTTTTTAGAGAGTTAGGCCATTTAATCTTGTGCAATGTTTTATCATGACTTTCTCCTTTGTTGGTTTCCCTTTATTTGTCTTATGTTCTTGTGTATATAAACTATTTGTTGCTTTTAGTGTGTTTTAGAATGTATGCATGAGGTAAATATTTATTCATTTGATGCACACAAACACTAACACTATTTGCACACACTGTGAGTGAAAAAGGGCCCTATACCCGGGTTCATGGGAACATAAGGAGTGGAGGTGAATCTGTGATCATGCTAGGTCTCCGACTTGCTTGATTACAGTGAACCCTCATCTAGAACTTATTGTTGCTAGTAGTCCCTACTGCTGCAATATGTTCTTCGAAGGGGATGATACCTCTAGAAACCATCAAGAGAGATATGACTACCTTGGGGATTATTGCTAAAAGCCTAGTTAGTTCTCTCCCTTATAGGTCCCTTAAATAGGGGCACGGAGCAAACACGCTGCGTGCCATTTTTCACACTGCCATGCATAAGTATCATATACCCGTTTGCTTATGTTTAGTGAATATTATCATACTATGTACATCCCCGTATTGTACCTTTCGCATGTGCATCATGTGCGGGTTCCGTCTTAATCCCCTCTCTTGGGCAAACCAACGGAGGGTCCGTGTCACCTTCTTAAATACATACGTTGGGCACTTTGCTACCCCAAGACGTTGTATCTGAGAAGGAGACAATTTCCCGAGCTCCCGTATTCATAAATTGCATCCGTGTCATATGCATTCCTTCATGCATTCATCCATTCCACCCATGATAGATGTCGGAGTTTTGATTCGCACTAGATTTTATTTCACTTTAGTAAAACATGGGATCAAGTCAAAAGCCTTCGCTTAAAAAGAGGTTTTATCAAGTCAAAATCAAGAGCTTAGAGGTCACCACTTTATGAAAGTTGGGGCAATTAATGGGTCAACTTCAACGGCAAGCCTTCCGCAAAGCCTATGGTAAGCATTTGGGACCTAGCTAGGGTAGAAGTCTCCATGGAACCAATTGCCTCCCTCGCCCAGTATTATGATCAGCCGTTGAGGTGCTTCATCTTTGGGGACTTCCAGCTATCACCAATGGTGGAAGAATTTGAAGAGATCCTAGGATGTCCTCTAGGGGGAAGGAAACCATACCTCTTCTCAGGGTTCTACCCCTCATTGGCCAGAATTTCTAAAAAAGTCCAAATCTCGGCGCAGGAATTAGACCGCCAAAGGCAAGTCGAAAATGGGGTGGTCAGAATACCGAGAAAATATTTGGAGGTAAAAGCAAGAATCTTGGCAGATAAAGGCGAGTGGACCCCATTCATAGATATTCTCACACTGTTGATTTTCGAGGGAGTCCTCTTTCCAAATGTGGATGGGTTGGTGGATCTGGCAGCGATCGACGTTTTTCTCGCCTATCATAACCACAAGGAAAGTCCGGTTGTCGCTATGCTAGCCGACCTATATGACACCTTCGACCGAAGATGTGAAGAAAGCAATGCAAGGATTGTTTGCTGTACTCCAGCTCTCTATGTGGGGCTGGTTTCACACCTTTTTCTCCAAGAAGGTAGGCCCGTCTATCCGCTACAAGGTTACCGCTCGTGCGTCGAAAAAGGAAAGGCGAATTGGGACCAACTCTTGGCTAGCATGGGGGGGCGTCTGTTAATTGGTTCCCTCGCTAGAAGGAAGGAAGAATCAAGATTCTATCTTCATGCGAAGGATGTCCAAATGTTCCCTTGATGGGAACAAGGGGTTGTATTAATTATAATCCCGTTCTCGCCATAAGACAGCTTGGCTACCCCATGAGAGGAGCGCCATTAGACGAAAGCATCACGCCTTTCATCGCACGGGGTTTTAGTGACCACAACGCGAGGGTACTCCAAGGAGTTCGCAAGGCATGGGATGCGGCGTGAAGAAAGGACAGAGAGCTTAGGGGAAGCAGTAATGGGATCATCGGCGGCTATCATAAGTGGCTGAGAGTCCAAACACAAGGATTGGATTGGCTCCCAAATCTAAAGACTGTGAGGGACGATGAGGTTAAAGCTTCGGAAGAAAGTGATGAGGTACAAGCCCTAAAGGCAGAGCTTGAAAGAGCCCGAGTAGTCGAAGAGAAGTTCAAGTCCATAGCCATCAAAGTCTGAAAAGAGTATGATGAACTAAGGGACGTCAATATGGCCACCGCTGAAGCCTTGGAACGAGAAACCAAGAAGGCCCGAAAGGAAGAACACGTGCCAGCAAAGTTTTGAGGGGCTTTATAGGGCAGCAATAGTAAGCTCAAGCTCCGAAGAGGTGAAAGGAATCATCACGGGTCAAAGGCATGATCTTGAAGGACGAGCTAAAGGCTTACCTTAGGTCGAAAAGAAATTTGTCCCAACAGTTAAGCGAGACTGAAGGGAATATGTGGGCCGTCATCGATGAGTGCAAAGAGAAGCTAAATCTAGCGGCGACTCACGAGCAAAGGCTAGAGGATGAGTACGCCAAGATATCAGCAGAAAGCGAAGCAAGGGAGAGGGTAATTGATTCATGGCACCAAGAGGCAACAATGTGGACGGACCAATTTGCTCTTACTTTGAACAGGAGTCAAGAACTTCCCCGATTGCTAGCCAAGGCCAAAGCAATGGCGGACACCTACTCCGCCCCCAAGAAGATCCACGGACTTCTCAGCTATTGTCAACATATGATAGACTTAATGGACCATATGATTAGAAACCGCTAGGAAGTTTGTATTGTCGCTTAGATCTTGACTAGTTATAACTTTTTGAATAAAATGAGTTTATCCCACGTTTTTACTCCAAAAATCAGTGCGAATCAAGTCACTCCCGCATTTTATCTCTAGCATGCATTGTATGTTGGTCTCGTCCTTTGTCACGGGAAGCCGGAAGGTCCATATCACCTTCTTAATTGTACACATGGGGCACTGCGCCCCCAAATGCGCAAGTAAGAAGAGATAATTTTCCGGGCTCTCGTGTCCGTAAAATGCATTCATATCATGCATCGCATAAACATCTCTTCATAACATCATAATGGACATATCCTGCATTTGTCCGTTATCATATTCCAGCCTCACATTTTGCATGAGTCATGGCATCATCATGCATATGCGTTCAACAAACTTTTTGATCTGCAAAATTGCATACCATTTGTTTTCATGTTTGCTCATCCTTGCGTTTTCCTCTACAAAACAAAAACAAAAAAGGGGGAAGCGTGAAACTTCACACTACATTCTTAGTTTCATGTGTTAGGCACCACGAGCCAACCATGTTGGGATCATAAACCCGTTTCACTTAAAAACAAAATAATTGAACATGGTACCTAATGCATGGTTAACTAGGAAATGGTGTTTCTTCGGGCATCTCAAATTACATTTTCCGTGCATAAGCTTAAAGTATGCACGAGTCATTCATCCCTATGAGATGTTGTTGAAGTATTGGCGATCAGAATTGCCATTCCTTGGATTATAGGGTTGAACCAAGCTCATGCTTTTACAAAAAGGTTCATCAAGTCAAGTTGAAATATGGAAGTAACCGTCTTGCAAAATTGGGGCAAAAGATGAATCGAGTCACATCACTGCTTCGTCTACTGCCAAACATATTTAGGATTGTTGATGTCCTTGTTACTTCCAGTTTCACCTTGACAAAGATGTCATGGACCATGTTGAAAATCTAAATTGATTCAACCCCATATCCTACGTAAAAATTCGCAATCTTCAACTGTACATCATTCGCATACATCCATGCTTTTCATTAGTTGCATTGCTCGTTGCATTCTTTCCTTGAAAAATAAAATAAAATGAACTTAATCATTGTTATTAAAAAGAAAAGGACACGCTTTACGGCGCCCTTACCGAACTCGTGCTAGAGCTAGAGTAATGGGTGAAGTAGAGGAGATACAAGAGAAGATGAAGGCCGACATGGAGGCCATTAAAGAGAAAATGGCCACAA